>NC_084731.1:45823181-45893181 GCF_033978785.1 Entelurus aequoreus | reverse complement strand
AAGCCTCCCAGGTGTGCGGAAACATGTATGCCCCCTCATCCCTGTTGAGGATGTCGGCCTCTTGCTTCCTAATTTTCGTAGCTTCCTTGATCTATCTCTTGTATTTATTTGTTTCTGATTAAATTACTTTTCATTGGCTACCAGTTGCGTGATGTGTGTCACACTTCATGTTGTCGTGTTCCGAAAGTCGATGTGTCGCTGTAACTTTCTCCGTTGTCACTTCTGTTTTGTCGGTCGCGTCTTTTGTGGCTTAAAGTTGTGTTGCGGCTTTAAATCATTACGCTGTGTCATTTTGTATTTGGCTTTTGCATTTGTGCTGTAGATAAAAGTTGTTGTGTTGCAATTAATTATATTATCTTGTAGCATTTGTGTTTATTATGATCTTTCTCAACCAATATAGCTAGACGCTATTTTTGTTTTGATGACGTCACAAACGGGTAAAATAGACTTAATGTTTAAAGGTGCCATATGTAATAATTGCATGTCAAATCATCATTAAATGGCCCTGATATGTCAAAAGGCATTAATAAATCATGTTCTTTTCAAATACCTCTATAACTGATAACGATAGTTCAGCCGGAATAGGCTCATTTCAAAATTAGATTTACAGCCCCGAAATCTTGTTATTGTTTTCATTTTGATTCCCCGCCCTCCACTGTTTGACCAATTAGAAAGTTTGTGAGTGTGTCACATCCAGGTTGCCAATTACACACCGCCACCTTCGTCCAGCTACAGCCACTGGTAAAATTACTGAACATGTCAGACCTTAGTAAATCTAAAAGGCGTCGTTACGATTCTCAACTTATTCATGACAAAGCCAGGAACAAAACGAGGATTTGTATCGGGGATGCCTTTGAAAGATGGGGACGATTGAAGGTGGCGAAGATTTTTTCATCTGACGCCAAACTCGCTAATTTTCTCCTTGATAGGTAAGTCAGGCATTTACGTTTTCTTATTACTTGTAATAAATGGAAATGGACATTTCGTATGTAAACTATATTGTCCAATACAGTCTATGATCTTGTCTAACAAAGCCAGTATGTTTGTGCAACGAATGCTTAGATGGTGCTCCTAGTGTAATGCTTAGCATGCTAGCCCGGTCAATGACACATCGACATACAGGCTAAGGGGAAATATATGCCCGTTAGCCTGTATGTTGATGTGTCATCCAACTGACAGGGTAAAATATATTTTCGACAAATAAAACCTATGTGAATATGGGTAGTGTCAGTGCCTATTTCGTTCTCAATATGTGTAAACGCTGAGGAACAACAACAACATCGCACATATACACTATATTGCCAAAAGTATTTGGCAACCCATCCAAATGATGAGAATCAGGTATCCTAATTACTTGGCCCGGCCACAGGTGTATAAGATCAAGCACTTTGGCATGGAGACTGTTTCTACAAACATTTGTGAAAGAATGGGCCGCTCTCAGGAGCTCAGTGATTTTTCAGAGTGGAACTGTCATAGGATGCCACCTGTGCAATGAATCCAGTCGTGAAATTTCCTTGCTCCTAAATATTCCAAAGTCAACTGTCGGCTTTATTATAAGAAAATGGAAGAGTTTGGAAACAACACCAACTCAGCCATGAAGTGGTAGGCCTCGTAAACAGACAGAGAGGGGTCAGCATAGTGCAAAGACTTTCTGCACAATTGCTACAGAGCTCCAAACTTCGTGTTACCTTCCAATTAGCCCATGTACAGTACGCAGAGAGTTTCAGGGAATGAGTTTTCATGGCCGATCAGCTGCATCTAAGCCATACATCACCAAGTCCAATGCAAAGCGTCGGATGCAGTGGTGTAAAGCACGTCACCACGGGACTCTAGAGCAGTGGAGACGCCTTCTCTGGAGTGATGAATCACTCTTTTCCATCTGGCAATCTGATGGATGAGTCTGGGTTTGCCTGGTATGTTAACGTAACATATTATGGTAAGAGTCATTCAAATAACTATAACATATAGAACATGCTATACGTTTACCAAACAATCTGTCACTCCTAATTGCTAAATCCGATGAAATCTTATACGTCTAGTCTCTTACGTGAATGAGCTAAATAATATTATTTGATATTTTACGGTAATGTGTTAATAATTTCACACATAAGTCGCTCCTGAGTATAAGCCGCACCCCCGGCCAAACTATGAAAAAAACTGCGACATATAGTCCGAAAAATACGGTATATATATATATATATACATATACACATACATATATATATATATATATATATATATATATATATATATATATATATATATATATATATATATATATATATATATATATATATATATATATATACATATATATATATATATATATTATAGTTTTCAACGTTAACATGTTAACTCATGTGATTAATAAAAGAAATGATTGCGTTACCATAAATGAATGATAATAAACCACAGTATTTGTTTTCACCAGTCACACGCCAGTGTGATGATAGTTACAGCGATGTGCTCTGCGCCCAATTTCGCTTCAAAACAAACTCGGATGGAACTTTAGAAAAAACGATGGTAATTAGTTTGTATTGCAGCGACAAACTTTTTTATTATCGGCGCACATAAAGTTTAAAAAAACATTTTAAAGGGAAACATGAATGGATGTTGTATGGAAGTATTATTGTCGCAAAATTATTTATTTATTTATAACATGTATCTCAATCTGTGCTCGTGTAATCCAATTTGCATGTGTGTGTACCCGAATGAGTGTATTCAGATCTGTGTACGTGTGTTTTAGATCCGCGTACATGTGTTTTAAGTTCTCTGTCTGTCCCTAATCAGAAAGAACCCTCGATAGGCTGTCGTCACTTCTGCCGTGTAAGATTTGAGCACGCGCATCCAGATTCGTGAGCGTGTAATACAACTTGGTGAAAGCGCATTCAGAAGTGCATGCGAGTAAAACAATCTGCGTGTGCATATCTACGATCTGCAGGAACTCTATATTGGCTGTCTTTTTTACACTGGACTATTGTGACACTTCTGGCGTGTGAGGTTTGAGCGCACACATCCAGATTTGTGAGCTCATAATACTACATGTGCGCGCGCATTCAGAAGTGTGTGCGTGTAATACAATCTGCGTGTGCGTATCTGAGTGTGCCGACATTTAACCAACCACGGAAGACACCAAGCAATTTAAACCAGACAGATACAATGTACAGCTGAGGTGTGTGAAAGAGAGATGCAAAGACCCGGTTTACGTTGTTTCTGATTAGTTTAAATTGCATAGTGTCTTCCATAGTTGGCTAAATGTTATCACAATGGATTGATGGCTTGGTCTGGTATTGGTTATTTTTATCTGTCTGTACAGCGATTTGAACGAGTAAAAAATGTTGTCTGTCTGTAACTCCGCTTTGCCTTTCCTTATACTCACCACTAGCCGGCGCCTTGCAGCCACTGATCGTGTTATTTCGCGTTGAAGTCAACAACGATGGACCACGCTCAAAACTTGCTCAGAGCTACCAAGTTTCCCGCTTTAAGCGTGACAGTCACGCAATTTAACCCTTTCTCACGCTACACGCTACTTGACATTTCTCATGCTTATATTCCCCATTCACTACTCTATATTTTTTTCTTAATAATAAAAGTTGGTTTTCACAGCTTACCGTAGTTAGAATAACTCTCATTGATTGATCGAAATAACCAATCCCAGTCCAAGCCATCAATCCACTGTGCCGACACTATATTTCAACGAAGTAGGTAACGGATAGGACGTGGGCGAACCATCACACCAAACCACGAATATACAGTATGAATATGGTAAATGGGTTATACGTGTATAGCGCTTTTCTACCTTCAAGGTAGGGCTGGGCGATATGGCCTTTTATTAATATCTCGATATTTTTAGGCCATGTCACGATACACTATATATATCTCGATATTTTGCCTTAGCCTTGAATTAACACTTGATGCATATAATCACACCAGTATGATGATTCTGTGTCTACATTAACACATTCTTGTTCATACTGCATTAATATATGGTAACTTTCAACTTTCATGCAGAGAGGGGAATCACAACTTAGTCAATTTACTAAAACTGTATTTATTAAACAGTTATTAAGCAGTGGCACAAACATTCATGTCATTTCAAAACAGAAAGTGCAAGATTGTCAGAGACATTTGAAAACAAGCTATTAGTGCACTTTTGTGCATGATGTCACTAAGATGACATATCAAAACAACACTAAATTAAAGTGCACTTTTTGTACAGAATGCCACTACAATATTTTACAAACAAATATAGTGCACTTTTGTGCATGATGTCACACAAAATATTTCAAAAACTGTAACATAAAAATTAGCTGCATAATATGAAATCAAATTGTGTATGTCCTTCGCTATGTGGTAGGTTACTGCGGACGTTAGCTCCTGTTTTTGACTATTTTTTTCATATGGTGTTGACCTGGTAATGAAAGACGCCAGGCTCAATTGGGCCGAAGATGTTGATATGCGGAGTTTCAAGCACTCATTCTCTAGTGGGTGACTTTTCAGAAAATGCTACAAATTAGTAGTGCTGCTACTTTTTCTAGCAACGCTTTTGCCGCATACTTTACATATTACGGTTGTCTGTTCAACATCTTCCCGCTTGAAGCGAGACCCCCGCCAGACGATGGACCCCGTGCTGTTTTTCTTGGGAATTAATTATTCCTCCTCCATTTGTTATCAGATTCGCACCTTCTCTCTCTTGTATTACCACTCGCACCGCTCCGCTTGCACCACTTTCCACAGCTAACGTTACCCATTCCGCTACCTCTCTGCTCCGCGAGGGCGTATGACGTTGCACGCGTGACAGTATGTGACGTATGTAACAAGGTGCGCTTGTTTTATCTCTCTGTGAATAGGAGAGACAAGAAAGAGTGAGAAAAGCCTGTAGTGTAATGCCCGCAGTTAAAAGCAACTGCGTGAGAATGTATACTCGAATACTCACGAAATAGTTATTTTCTACATCGCACAGAGACAAACCCACGATATATCGAGTGTATTCGATATATCGCCCAGCCCTACTTCAAGGTACTCAATACCCTTTGACACTATTTCAACATTCACCCAATCAGACACACACACATTTACACACTGATGGCGGGACTGCCATGCAAGGCCCTAACCACGACCCATCAAAAGCAAAAGGGAAGTGTCTTGCTCAAGGACACAACGAATGTGACTAGGGTGGCGGAAGCCGGGGATCAAACCAGGAACCCTGAGGTTGCTGGCACAGCCGCTATGCCAACCAAGCCCCATCGTCCCCTTTGACTCACATTATAAAGAATAAAAACAAATTCCTCTCTTATGAGAACACAGTCTGCACAAACACATGGCACAGGGCGTCACATGACCACCTGAGTGTTACTACATGAAGTCTGCGAGTGTGTTTTTGACTCTCATGAATCAGGGTGACGTGTCGCCTCGTTTGAAATCTTTGTCATGGCAAAAGCCATTATTAAAGCCTTAAAAACCAACATAAATGTGACCTTTTTAGCCACTTTGCGTATACATATAACGGTATGATGCCACCGTGGATCAGATGCAGCATAAATCGACGAGATTCTGGAGAGCTTGTAATAACAATCCCTTGCTTCGTTTCACTTCCCTATAATCTCTCCATCTTCCCTCCTGCTGTCTGTAGACATCAGTCAGTGCTACAGCTGAACCAAGAAAGGGTGAGGTTAGACGCTATTTTAGTTCTACTTCCATATATTGGTGCTACTAAGTATTTCTCACACTGTAGATTAAAAACGATTTAAAGGACAGTTAACTGAGTTATTCAAGCTGATATTGCAACCTTTGTGTTTTCACTGGACAATGTCCCAAGAGACATATTGTGTTCGTCCTGACCATGTTCAGTAATTCTACTTTATTAAGAGGTATGATAAAAAGCATGTTCTCACGAAAAAAGAAAAGAAAAAAATCCAGGGAAAACATTTACTTCAGTACAATTACGTATGGGTACTGAATTCCGTTTTTTTATTGGTATCAACTGAATTATTTCAGTATTACCGGGTATTGATTCAAGTAAAATCAAACTGTAACATATTTTGATACCTTTGTTGCATGTGATGTCACTTCCGGTTGGCATAAAAACAGGTGTATTTATAGCGGACTCAGCCAGACTGCCTCGAGGTAAATTTGCAATTTCACATGCCAACAAAGCAAGCATGCCGGATTTGCTTAATCGAAAGCACTCAGAAGTAAGACTTCCCTTTAAAAATGCGCTACCTCAATGTTAATTCATATTGGATATGCCATATACATGCAACTGAATAGCATTATTAGCATTTTATTTTCCCTTTTCCATATTACAATTCATTGGCATTGCGGCTGACAAGTGCAGTTACACACAAGACCCAGGAGATGGAGTAGTGGTGAAAAAAGCTTGCTCTGTATGGTAGTTGGCACACAATTTGTAAAAAACATTAGCACCACCTATGCTGTTCTGGTTTAAATTATTATGATTAATAATTTATCAATTAGTATTATTGTATCAAAAATAATCTGTAAATGCAAACTACAATTTGCTATGAATGTATTTTCCATGTATCCATTCTCTATACCAATTATTCTCAAACTGTAGTTAATTTGAGCAAAAAAATTTCTGTTTAGTAAAAACAGAAATTAACCTCCATAGTGTACCACTAGTGATATGCTGACTTTATCTAGTGGTACACCAAATAATCACTTGAGTAAAGTACAGTGTTTTATTTTTCCTATTTTCAAAAAACATTGTTACTGTTCAAATTGTGTGTAATGTTACAGTGGCCAAAAATATTAAATAAATAAAACCTCTGCCTTGTTTTTAATGAACACTTAGGCTGTATTTTAAATAATGATAAATGATAAATGGGTTATACTTGTATAGCGCTTTTCTACCTTCAAGGTACTCAAAGCGCTTTGACAGTATTTCCACATTCACCCATTCACACACACATTCACACACTGATGGCGGGAGCTGCCATGCAAGGCGCTAACCAGCAGCCATCAGGAGCAAGGGTGAAGTGTCTTGCCCAAGGACACAACGGGCGTGACTAGGATGGTGGAAGGTGGGGATTGAACCCCAGTAACCAGCAACACTCCGATTGCTGACACGGCCACTCTACCAACTTTAACGTTGGTCATTATGGTGGTACTTGGAGAGACAAGTTATTTCTGAAATGGTACTTGGTGAAAAACGTTTGAGAACCACTGCTCAGTATAATTACACTATCATTATAAACTATTAACTTACAATGACGACAATAAGAGTCACAAATATATTTTAATTCTTTATCAGCATGTATGGTGGGAACCATGTGTATGCAAGTACAGTATACAATATATATATGGCTGTTTGTGTGAGGGATATGAGAGGGCACATGTGCATGTACAGTACATTTGTGTGTGTCTATGTGTGTATGCAGAAGTGAAAACAGTGGACGTGGGCAGGAGTCTGCCAAAGATTGTTTTAAGTGTGGGTCAACTTCAGTATACCCACACTATCAAGTGAAGCTTTTCCAAAAAGGAAAGAAAGAAGCAATAAACATATTTATTTTAATATGTTTCAGTGACTTATTATGACCCAACCAATGTCTTCATACGAAAGCCAAAATAGAAAGCTTGTGCAATCTTGTGAGGATGAGTATATTTTGTTATTTCCAGTGGGTGATTCTCATTGGAAGAGGGTATATACCGATGATAAAATGTGTTTTATGTGTTTAATTAATTAGTGATTACACTTAAAATATAAAATACAATCCAATACAAGAGCTGTGTCAGACTGTGTCCTAATAAGACAATTTAAAGCGCATGCAGAGGTATATAATGCTGAGGGATGCTTAGATGTTTATGATACTGCAACATCATGTCATGATCTGTGGTCCGGATCATGTTTTGTGTTTTCTATTAGTTTTGGACTCTTTTAGTTCCTGTTTGTGCACCTCTGAGTTTGTTTTGGTTGCCATGGTTGCTCATTATGTTCACCTGTCTCTGATTAGTGTTCGCCCGCTCACCTGCTACCTGAGCACTAATCAGGCATTATTATGGCCTGCCTTTGCCGGTCAGTCAGCCTGGCGTCATTGTTTGCTACATGCACCTCTTACGTGAGTTTTGCCTTGTCTCTAGTTTATGCTAAGTGTTTGCTTCATGCCATGTCTACGTAAAATGTGATTGTTTCATGCCAAAGTTTCGTGAGTATTCCTTGTCCATAGTCTATACTAAGTATTTGCTTTAGCTTCCAGTGCGATCAGGCACATTGTTCTGTCGGCTCGTTTTCTGATTTTTGTAATACTTTGATATTTTGAGGAATAAATCATGCCCCAACCTGCACGCCATGTCCGGAGTGGTCCGCCTGCATTTCGGGAGAACGAACCCCGCAGTAAGCTGCGAAAACCCCGTCGTGACAGAATGACGCCAGCATTCAGTTCTCCCGCAACGGACATCGAGGAGATGGACGAAGGTACGCGCATGGTGTTGCGAGCGATGGAAGTGGAGACGCTTCGCTATTCACCCGAGGAGAGTTCGAATCTTATGTGGGGACCTGGAGGCTCCCCTATCCCCATCGACTCCCTCTGGTCCGAGGACATCGCCGCTACACAGCAGTACCGGACGCGCTGGTAAAGACGGAAGCCGTCTAGAAGGGCTTCGCCTCGCCGTCAGGATGCGTCGCTCCCGCAAGCTCCTCCCCCGGACCGAAGCAAGCTGCAGGCAGCCCAGTATCCTTCCCCTGATGACGTCACTCCGCCTACTGCTGATGACGTCGGAGACCAAGATTTTAAAAAAAATTCTGTTTCTTTCTGTCAGCCGCCCCCAAAAGACGCTAGATCTATGATAAAACATTATCAGAAAATGTTTTTGAAAATCAGATCTTGTCAGTCCCAGCCGCCTCCTAATTTCCAGGCTCCGCCCCCTAAGACTCAAGCCCCGCCCACATCACAGACTTTTTCCTTTTGTCCTCCCACACAACCTCAGGTGGGGGATGAAGAAAGACTTTTTGGACAATCTAAAGGGGAGGAGTCTACCCCCCTCCTGACCTCCCTCCACTCACCCCTAAAAACGGTTCCAGACTGCAAGGAGCGCGTCTGGTATCCGCTCCTTGAGGGGGTGGGCTAGTGCCGGGAGCTGTGCTAGTGGGGTGGCTCAGCTGCGCCCAGCCAGGCAGCAACCTCCGGCCCGGCCACAACCACCAGTTTTTCGGCGTGTCAAGCCACAACTTCCAGCTAGGCCACCTCCGCCAAGGTCACGGCTAACCTCAGCCCAGGTGGACCTGAAGACGCCATCCTCTCCGCCACCAGTAGCTGGTTCAAGGCTAGCACCAGTAGCTGCTCCAAGGCTAGCACCATTAGATGCTCCAAGGCTAGCACCAGTAGCTGCTCCAAGGCTAGCACCCCTTTTTGCTCCAAGGCTAGCACTTCTTCCTGCACCACGGCTAGCACCCGAACCTGCACCACGGCTAGCACCCGAAACTGCACCTCGGCTAGCACCCAAACCTGCACCACGGCTAGCACTAGTTGCTGCACCACGGCTAGCACCAGTTCCTGTTCCTGCTCCAAGGCTAGCACCAGTTCCTGTTACTGCTCCAAGGCTAGCACCAGTTTCTGTTCCTGCTGCAATGCTATCACCAGTTCCTGTTCCAAGGCTAGCACCAGTTTCTGTTCCTGCTCCTCGGCGAGCACCAGTTCCTGTTCCTGCACCGAGGTGAGCACCAGGTCCTGCTCCTGCACCAAGGCGAGCACCAGGTCCTGTTGCTGCACCGAGGCAAGCACCAGGTCCTGTTGCTGCACTGAGGCGAGCACCAGGTCCTGTTGCTGCACCGAGGCGAGCACCAGTTCCTGTACCTGCTTCCAAACCTGCCTCGCCGAGGTCTGCTGCTTCCACGCCTGCCTCACCGAGGTCTGCTGCTTCCACGCCTGCCTCGCCGACGTCTGCTGCTTCCACGCATGCCCCGACGACGCCTGCTGCCTCCACGCCTGCCTCGTCGACGTCTGCTGCTTCCACGCCTGCCTCGACTACGTCTGCTGCTTCCACGCCTGCCCCGACGACGTCTGATGCTTCCACGCCTGCCCCGACGACGTCTGCTGCTTCCACGCCTGCCTCGTCGATGTCTGCTGCTTCCACGCCTGCCTCGACGACGTCTGCTGCTGCCACGCCTGCCTCGCCGACGACGTGCCTGCCTCCTCGTCTCTGGACGGTTCATGAACGCCTTTGGCGCCAACAGCAGCGACGCCCAGGACTTGGGGGCAGGACTCAAAGACTGCTGAGGTTCTGGCGTCACTCACGCCTACCTCCCCGTCGGCCACGGATGTGGCCGTTCCCTGGTCGCCCGCCTCGCCAAGTGCAGCAGCGTTCCACGCGTCGCCGCCACCTGGCTCTCTCTCGCTGGTTGCGGGGACACTTGGTCTGGCGACCCACCGCCAAGTCCTCCCTCCGCCCTCCCATGACTCTTGATCTTGCCTTGTTTTGTTGGACATCTGGAATCTGTCCTTGAGGAGGGGGGTACTGTCATGATCCGTGGTCCTGATCATGTTTTGTGTTTTCTGTTAGTTTTGGACTCCTTGAGTTCCTGTTTGTGCACCTTTGAGTTTGTTTTGGTTGCCATGGTTGCTCATTATGTTCACCTGTCTCTGATTAGTGTTCGGCCGCTCACCTGCTACCCGAGCACTAATCAGGCATTATTTAAGCCTGCCTTTGCCGGTCAGTCAGCCTGGCGTCATTGTTTGCTACATGCACCTGTTACGTGAGTTTTGCCTTGTCTCTAGTTTATGCTAAGTGTTTGCTTCATGTCATGTCTACGTAAGATTTGTTTGTTTCATGCCACAGTTTCGTGAGTATTCCTTGTCCATAGTCTATGCTAAGTATTTGCCTTAGCTTCGAGTGCAATCAGGCACGTTGTTCTGTCGGCTCGTTTTCTGTTTTTTGTAATACTTTGATATTTTGAGGAATAAATCATGTTCCAACCTGCACGACATGTCCGGAGTGGTCCGCCTGCATTTCGGGAGAACGAACCCCGCAGTAAACTGCGAAAACCCCGTCCTGACACATCAGAAGTTTGCCCACAACCACAACTGTTAATGCTAATGTTTTTTGATCCGGTGCTAATTGAAGACCACAGGGCTTATTTATTTTATAGACCAGGCACCCAGGAGCCATAGAAGACCTTGCCCCATTTGCATATATTACAGGGGTTACAGGGAGGTGAACTATGCTTGACAGTCACTCTTCTACCCAGTCTAGCCAATCCCAATTAAACATAAGATGTGTATTAAATGATTCAACACTCTTTATGAAACATTAATTTTGCTATTTCTGCTAAGCCGGGGGTCGGCAACCCACGGCTCTAGAGCCGCATGCAGCTCTTAAGCGCCGCCATTGTGGCTCCCTAAAGCTTTTTCAAAAATGTATGAAAATGGAAAAAATGGGGGGGAAACATTTTTTTTTTGTTTTAATATGGTTTCTGTAGGAGGATAAACTTGACACAAACCTTCCTAATTGTTAAAAATCCCACTGTTTATATTAAACATGCTTTACTGATGAGAGTATTTGGCAAGCGCCATTTTGTCCTACTAATTTTGGCGGTCCTTGAACTCGCCCTAGTTTGTTTACATGTACAACTTTCTCTGACGCTGCCAGAGAAAGACGTATTTTATGCCAGTCCTTCTTTGTTTCATTTTGTCCACCAAACTTTTTTTGTTGTGCATGAATGCACAAAGGTGAGCTTTGTTGATGGCATTAACTTGTTAGAGTGCTAATCAGGTATATTTGGTCACTGCATGACTACAAGCTAATCTATGCTAACATGCTATTTAGGCTAGCTGTATGTACATATTGCATCATTATGCCTCGTTTGTAGGTATATTTGAGTTAATTAAATGTACTTATGTCCTCTGTGTATTTAATTTATATTTGCATGACTCATGACACATTATCTGTATGTAATATTGGCTGCATTTCTGATAGTTGTTGGTGTGCCATTATAGACCACAGCAAACGTTACCCAGCTTGCAAAGATTGTAATAAATCCATTAGAAGAAGACAGCCTGCCGTTTCCTTTAACATGGATACACACATCTACACCTTTGGCCAGTCTAAGCCAGTAATTTCCAGGAGTTATCTCACCCTCTGAGAAGCCTCCGTTTAACTAATGTCAATGTTGTAAAAATGTGTAGAATAAATATTACATTTCAACATTTCTGTCAACAAAGATTTGCGTCAGCCTGCGACACACGGTTTTTGATAGTAGTGTAATATAGCTAATATTATGTGTTGCCTTCATTATAACATTTATATAAGGCTTTTAATTTTTTGCGGCTCTAGACAAAATTTTTTTCTTTCAACATTTTGGGTTGCCGACCCCCGTGCTAAGCTAACGAAAGGGATTAACGAGTCTGTTGCTGCTAGGGTTGGGTATCGAGTATCGAGTATCGATTGGAACCGGGACTAACTTTCCGATTCTCCCGGAATCGTTCAAAAGTTTAAATTTCGATTCCTAGTTTCGATACCCAGTCCGCCGACCGGAAAAAAAGAATAAGTCCGCCGACCGGAAGGAGAAGCAGCTGAACACCAACGAAGAAGCCCCCACCGCCGGAAGTGTTAGCATAGCCGAGCCTATGTAGCCGAGCGAGTCAGTCAAGCATGGATAGCGGGCGTCGGCGGTCGAAAGTGTGGCTTTATTTTACTAAAAAAAATGAAATATCGGCGAAATGTAACACGTGCGACAGGACTGTTTCGTGCTTAGGAGGGTGCACGTCGAACATGATGAAGCACCTCCGAGTTCATGGAGTACAAATAAATGCGTGTCCCGTTTTTGACGCGCTGCGCCGACCGTCCTCCTTTGCCTCTTCCTCTGGCTTCGACGCACTGCACTGGCACTGCAGTCCGAATCCGGTAAGTAAAACAATATATATGCAATAAATAATGTGTTTTGCGCCAACGTTGAGGCAGCTAACAAATTAGCCCGCATATTTTTTCATAGACAATTTACAACCTGCTAACCAGGCTCCGCGATGTGCTCAGCGTACTCCGTACACAGTAGCGGCAATGGGGAAGATGTCGGTGCCACAGACGGAAGAGTGCCACAGAAAGGTCACTGCACACATAGTCAAAAGACTGCATCCCTTTTCAGAGGTGGAATCTCCAACATTTAGGTTAGTTAAGCAATAACGTTAGAGCTAAGCTAATTGATACTGGGCTAAACAGTAACAGCAACATTACATGTTTGTTTATGTTTGCAGGGATATGGTGAAAACTCTCAACCCAAAATACATACCACCTTCCAGGGACTACCTGTCAAACACATTGATCCCGGCATGGTACAAGAAGAATCGGAATCGGAACCGAGAATCGCCAGGAATCGGAATCGAAACAAAGAATCGGAATCGGAATCGTTCGAATTCAAACGATACCGAACCCTAGTTGCCGCCTTTCAAGAAAGTCTGTTTGACGTAGTTTCGGTAAATTAGCTGTGTTTCTATTACCCCTAGAAATGTGCAAAACCTCAATATCGCAATAAGAAACTGGTAATAGAAACACTCATATTTTTTTTTTAAACTCTCAAATGTCGCAAAAACGTTTTTGCACTCTCATGATGTGGTTTTTGAGACGTTTCGACACGGAAATGTTTCGCAAAAGCATAATGGAAAAACTTTTTTTTTCGCATTTGGAGGTCACTTAAACACCAAAACGACAACATTCTTCTTGGGAACATTTTTCAACCTGAGGTAGTTCCAAAAATAAGCTTCATGAAGGGGCAGACGTGTCGTCTTGTCTCATTTCCGATCGCTCGGCCGTGGGGGGAGCGAGGGACCGTCTCGCGGGTCCCTTCCAGGCAATAGAGGCCGACCCCCAGTCGAAAAGACTCATACACCCACACAGTCTTCTATGGACATCACGGCAACAGCAGTGGCTGCAATATCGTCCTCAAAGTGGAGTCTCGCGGGGTGAAATTTTACGAGATTTAGGGCTCATGACGCAAAATACCCTTTAATGGAAACACCTACAAGTCGCAAATGTACTTCATCAGAATTTTTGAAATACCGCTTTTATTTTGCGAAAAACTGCAATGGAAACGCAGCTACTGACTTGGCTGCAGTGACACTTCTTCATCTCCCGGAGCCCTCGCTCTGGCTTTTCATCCCTCTCACACACATACACACACGCACGCACGCACATGTACACACACACACATTCAAGATAACTAGCAGGGACAGCGCTAGTGTGAGCCACAAATGAGCAGCTATGTTAAGTGACTAAACACATACTTGTAGCATCAGCTCGATGGGGAGTCTGCAGACATCTCTGGTTGCTCCAACCATTACGCAGCCAACCCCTCACACACACACACACACACACACACACACACACACACACACACACACACACACACACACACACACACACACACACACACACACACACACACACACACACACACACACACGAACGTGCACACACACGCACGCACACACACACACACACACACACAGGCTTGTGTAACATAAGGCCCTGCCAACACAACACCTCTCATGCGGAAACACATGTCATCGGTTGGCCTAACAACACAGTAAAATGTTTTGAAAATGCAACACAATTAATTGCAGGCTAACACAAGCGTAGCTGTCCATTTTGTCAAACAGGCTTTTAAATACACAATATGTAAAGCTTTTTTCGCTTTCTAACTGATTTATTTGTTATTTTGCTGATTTCGTCAGCATTTAAAAATCTAAGCAGAGTCCTATTCCATAAATTACTTTTTTGATGTTATTTTTTTTAATTTTTAAATTGTAGTTTTTTGTTGAATCCCTGCAAAGTGCTTAGTGTCAACACGCTATAAGAATAAATGCCATGTGGCTATATTTCACGTAGCTCGGGATAAGCGTGCCTCAACTTTTTTCAGCCTACGGGCTGTATCTAGGCTATTTGTTATGCTTTAGGTTGCGAGCAAAAATTCGGGTTACGAGGCTCCGCCATCACTTGTTGGCCTGGCGAATGTCATAGTGAACCCCCGTAAGATCCAACCAAAACATCCGGTCATCCATTACCCTTTACTGTAGCTAGAGCTAGCAGATTCTATTTATTGTATTAAAGAAATAAGTAATCAAAAAACAAGAAAAACCATGTAACTGACTTAGTATAGGTAGATTGGTAGTCTGGATAATACAGAAGCGGAATGAATCAATAACACCATCAAAGAGCGTTAAATTAATATCCAAACGGTACTGATGGTGTTACTTCATAAAATACTGTAGTTGTTTATAGTAGTTGTCTTGATTTTCATATAAGATAATACTTGTTTTTCTTTTTAAAGGGCGTTACATGCTAAAATTGTGCTGTTTTGGCTGGGCCAACCACCGCTTAAAATGATTTTTATTATTTTCAATGGGTGACGCTGTTTCACAACACAAGGTTTTCGAGGTACGAGCTGTGTCACAGAACCAATTAAACTCGTATCCCAAGGTCCCCACTGTTTTTGCTCATTTTATTCTGAAAACCCACTCCTATTACTTTCAGACCCGTTACTCAAGCAAGTCCTCGCTGGCTAGGAACATTGTCAAATATTAAATTATGTTGTCGGAAATGGGCCAATACACATTTTGAGAACTTTAATATGTACAGTATATCATCAGGTTTATTTGAAAAAAGACAGAAATGTATGTCTATATTGAGAGAGCCACAACAAACAAATGACATTGATTTGGTGGAATGTTGTACTGTATGTTTTCCCAGATGATTGTGGAATAACCCATAATGCAAACTGTACATTTCAATTTCAATGTATTAAGGATAGTCCCTTGAGATCCAGCATCTCATTTTCGAGGGGGTCTATGACCATTAACAAACCTAACCAACCTTTACCAACTACTTTTTGCTATTCAACTGCTCTGGTTGTTAAATACAGAAACAAGGGTTGCCTTTGAACAGTGCAGACACCTGAGCCATGAGAAACACTAGTGTAAGAACTCTGTATTGTGACTGATCACTTGTGACAAGAGCATCAGCGATGCAGAGGATGCCTCTTGGTGGCTGGTTGTTGCACAGAGGGTACGAGGAGGGTTGTTGGTATGTTTTTACGCCAGTAACGCTTTGCTTGCGTTTGCTAATTTCCTGTGTATTTTGTCTAATGTGGCCTAGTAGGTAATAAGAAGCCATTTAAGTAGTGCATGTCTAAACTCTAAATAGAGTATTCTTGCATTTGGGTGCTAATGTCGTCTACAGTACTTTGGCTTGGATGAGGACATCTCCGTCTCTACATGCTTGCATCCTTTTGTCCCCGACAAAATAAATAGCTCTGTGGCTCTTATGCAATACCAGCGATGTAAGAAAAGATGACATGAAACCAAATGCAATGCAGTGGCTGCTTGCTGCCGCCTTATTGGGGATGAGACGCATGAATCACATTCGGTATGAAAAGGTCATTGTTTGGCTCAGCTACCTTTGGCAAAAGGGTGTGCCCGGGGTGTCGAATCTCCGATAGATAAGTCAGATATGACCTTAAAGCAAGGGCAAGAGACTATCTCTCCGTCGCCCTCCAGAAGGTGAGCAAGAAGCAGACGCAGTAATGTGAAGGATGGGTTGTGTGTGTATACACCGCTCGCAATACAGCAGAGCGGAAAGCAGTCGAAGGACCACCATCCTTTGTCCTGCGTTCTGCCAGAGGAGGAAGCTTGCTATCTATTTATAAGGAGCTGCTGCATTTAACCAGGCCGGGCTAACAAGACTGGCAGGACTTGAGCTTTTGTGGCTTTGCGGTTACACTCTGCAACGCCTCCACAACACTTACAGTATGCAGCAGTAAAGTCCATGCAAATAAGAAGATGCTGCAATGTAAATAATGCTCTTTGAATAAGCCATCCATATATTTTCTAGTGCATATCCAGTTCAGCCTTGCAGTGAAACTGGAGCCTATCCAAGCTGACTGTGAGCAAGACAAAGACTACACTATCACGGTGGCCAACAGTGATGAACGCAAAGCAACGTCCAAACCAGTGACGTGCATTGACCTTTAGACCAGGTGAGGTATGCCTTTGGAGTTGTTTTGTCTTTTTTTAAATTAAAATCATATGCTATTTAAGTTTAACGTCATTATCAAATAGTTTTTGGTCCCATTTGCCTCAATAAAATAAAAACATATTTGGAGAGTTTCTAATCTAATTCTTAAACATGCTTTTTATGATCACATTGGCTTTGTCTTAAAGTTCAGTTTAGAGAAGTATTTGGTTTTGGATATACTGTATAATCCTACTGCGATGAGGTGGCGACTTGTCCAGGGTGTACCCCGCCTTCCGCCCGATTGTAGCTGAGATAGGCTCCAGCACCCCCGCGACCCCGAACAGGACAAGCGGTAGAAAATGGATGGATGGATGGATGTATAATCCTACGTATTGGCAGAAACAGTCATTCATTTCATTTCAGCGGTATAACAATGTTTTTGCATCTGACAAACGCTGGCTTCCTGTATTACAAATGCCATGTTTGTTATAAATAATGGTGTTTGAAAAAAAAAAAAACTGTTATCAGCTGTTTGAACATTGCAGAGACATGCGTCTGCTCCCAGTGTGGTCAGTCAGAGTATTGCTGAAGAATTAGAGGACCTAAGCCTCCAGCTTCCCATTTCTTGATTTTAGAGTCCGATTATCAAAAATAATGATGTCACACTTACACTAAAACATTAAACATGCTGTAGATTCTACAACGTACAAAGTATAAATTACTTTTGAACAAATGTATCATGCAAACATTATATTAGCGACAATGTACAAGCAGACCAGCAGTAAGCAGTAAGCTGCGCCTCACCTGCTTACCCTGACCGTACGTCCCTGGTTCTAAACGCGTCAGCATAAATGATCCAAACTCAAAAACACACAAGCACCATAAAACAGATGCAATGGGAACAAGCAGCAAACACAAAAATGGTAGGATCAAAAACAAATGAAAATGATATACAGTATCTCAGATCTGGTGCCTGTTAAAAAAAAAAAAACAGGTTCCAGCATTTCTGTCATACGTGTTTTTGGGTTTTGGATCATTTATGTGTTTTGACCAGAGAAACACAAAAAATTATCACATGTTGTAGTAGAATCTTTGAGGTCTTAGAAGTCTTGAATGCAGAATACAAGTATTTGAACTAGTTGTTTAGTACAATATGGTGTTGACAATAATTACAGTGGAAAGGGAAAGTGTATTGCTTGTATGAAGTATTTTTGCAACAAATCCTTCTTTTCGTCTTTCTGCATTAGTACCCCGGGATACGAGTGCCGCAGATTACAAGTTTTTTTGGGATATGAGCTGTTTCTCGGCTAATTGGTATGCTTTTGGTCTTGAGCGAACATTTTTGTTGTGAGCCTGGTGTAGCGAATGCCACTGTAGACCCACTAAGTTCTGACTAAACATATGTTCTACCTCGCTAGCAATAACTTATAGCTAAAGATCAACATAAGTTTGTTTCTCCAACCATGGAAAGGAAGACAGTGAGTGTGAAGGACAGTGCTGGGAGGACAAATTGGATGATATTCATTGAACTAAAGACATGACCGAGCATATAGCCGACTTGGTGAATCGGTTTGTGTGTAGCACTGCTGGTCTGCATCTAACTTAAGCAGAATGAGTCGACAACGCCAGCCAAAGATGTTAAAATAATATCTAAATGGTAGATATTTATCTATAAAAGAATGGAAAAGCTGCTGATGGTGTGTTGGATGGAGAAGCAGCTTAAATGAGACATAGAGTGACTTCTAACCCGGGATACATAAAAACTGCCTTGATTATCTGTTGGGAGAATTGCCAACAAATAATTCAACATTATATCAATATAATTAAGTACTGCACTTCATTTTGCTTTAAAGGTGCCATATGTAATAATTTCTAGTCAAGTCATCATTAAATGGCCCTGATATGTCAAAAGGCATTAATAGATCATGTTCTTTTCAAATACCTCTATAAGTAGTTATGCTCATTTCAAAATTAGATTTACAGCCCCAAAATCTTGTTATTGTTTTCATCTCGATGTTCCGCCCTTGACCGTTTGACCAAATAGAAAGTCTGTGACTGTGTTACATCCAGGTTGGCAGTTACGCACCGCCCTCTTTGTCGAGCTACTGCCACTGGTAAAGTTACTAAACATGTCAGACCTTAGTAAATCTAAAAGGCGTCGTTACGATTCTCAACTTATTCATGACAAAGCCAAGAACAAAACAAGGATTTGTATCGGGGATGCCGTTGAAAGATGGAGACGATTGAAGGCAGAGAATATTTTTTCATCTGATGCCAAACTTGCTAATTTCCTCCTTTAGAGGTAAGAAAGACATTTGCGTTTTCTTATTACTTGTAATAAATGGAAATGGACATTTTGTATGTAAACTATATTGTCCAATACAGTCTATGATCTTGTCTAACAAAGCTAGTATGTTCATGCAACGAATGCTTAGCATACTAGCCCGGTCAATGACACATCGACATATAGGCTAACGGGGGAAATACGTATATGCCCGTTAGCCTTTATGTCGGTGTGTATTCGAACTGACAGGGCAAAATATATTTTCGACAAATAAAACCTATGTGGATATGAGTAGTGTCAGTGCCTATTTCGTTCTCAATATGCTGCTACGCTGAGGAAATGGGTTCCAACATTAGCACGGCTGTCGTTGCAATGTGAAACGTATGGAGACAGCCAAATCACATGATAAAATAATTCCCCATTCGTGTTGGCATATTGTGGACTACATGTACCAAGTTATATGGCAATCTGAAACGTTTGAAACAGTAGCCTATAGGCAAAGCTTGGTAAAATGTCTCCTCTTTAGTTTTGGGCGTACATTAGGCTGCCAAGCATGCTGTACTTATTTTCACCAGTGTCACCATTGCTAGCGTTGGTTGTAGTTTGTTTTAGTCTTTGTTTTCTTATAGTACTGACAATAACCATATGATTTCCATTTGTTGTGATATTGTACACAGGTATGACGTACTTCTTCCTGAAAATAGTCTAATTTCTGTATAAAATGTGTTGGTTAGAGATTTGTTATTGACAAAACGCTTGTCTATTCAGCTATTATTGTCCCAGCACCTCAACTCCTAGTAAGAGGCAGTGAAAGTTTGAAGTTCCTTGGAGTAGCCCAGTCAATCGAGCTGGATTCGGCTGCGTATCTGGCAACCTCAGTCAGGGAGAGGGGGAAGGAACTACATAATTTTGACCGTGATTGCAGTACAATTTCTAGCGAGATGTTTATATATGGCTCCTTTAAATACTTCATACGATCGACAAATTTCAATTATACACATTTGAGTTTTTATGATTGCTAAAGTTCTGATTATTTCTATTAAAAAACAGTAAACTGCTTAGATTGTGTTGTTGTAAAAAATTTAATTGGCACACCCTTAGGCCTTGCTGTCACCTCATCAGTATTCAAAACTGACACCACATTTTGTGTCCTAACGCCACATGCTCTGTCATATAATTTGATCTTGGCTTGACTCATCAGGCCTCCCACTCGCTCCCCTCAGGTGGCATAGCAGGCTTCGGTTCACCTGTGAGGCTGCAGAGCACCAACATCCAAAAACAGCCGCCACGACAACCGCTCTCGCAGTTCTGCCTCTGCAGCATTATCCCTTCTGGATTATGTACAAGTGTTGACATTGCACAATTAAAAAAAAGTCCTGTGCAAGCACTGTAAAACCTGCATAAATATTCTTAATGCCACACACTGTAAAGTACAGTGTATTTAAACAACACCATAGAATAACACCCGTGCGCATTATCATAAGGATTTGTTAACTAGGGTGAAATACGTTTTGATGATGATTAATTGTGCTTCGAAGAAAAAGATGAATAAAACACTTTGTACACACTTTGGTGTGTTTCGCTTAGCATTCTCACTGGTCTTTTTGTCATGTGGTCAAAGGCTGTTCAGTAAAAAATATATACATTATTTACATTAAGGACTTGATTTTGTGAAATATGACATATTGCAGTCAAATATTTCAAACTAAAATATCATCTGCTAGGTTGACTACAAATATTATTTTTATATTCTGCTTTTTTGACTAGCTTAGATTTTACCAAACGTTTCTCAAATATACTTTTATGGAGCACCATTGTCACAGAGAGCAGAAAAGAGACTTCTCTGACATATTTGTAATTTCTGAAACTGTCTCCTTAGTTACCAAAAAAAAAGACTTTTTTTCATCATAAAATTGCAACTTCATTCTTGCAACATTACATGTCCAGTCTTATAATATTTTGCCTTTTCTTTCTTGAAAACATGTGTTTTTTGTGTAATATTAAGACTTTAGTCTTATAATATTTTTGCTGTTTATTCTTGTAAAATAATGGACTTTGTTGTGGTATCATTTTCTTGTAACATTAAAAAAAATTTAAATCATGATATATAAGAGCTGGGTATTGGCAAAGATGATACGATGCATATTACGATACTTGAGTCACAATACAATACAGTACAGTTATATAACGATACATTTAAAAAGCAGCTTAAAATACAAGTTATTTATACACGGGGGGTGCAACGATCGTCAAAATTGTTGACAAAAATCGATGATAAAATTTGACAGTGACGTCAACCCATGTTTTTCCAAGACAAAAACCAACATACGTGAAACATGATTATTTAAATCAATATTAAGACAATAAACATTTATATTTTATTGATAAAAAAAGTATAGCAGTATATTGTCATATGAATATTTTGTCCCAACCCTAGAAAATATTACAACTTAAGTGTTACCATAACATCGACTACATTATTCTTTTTAAAATTAAGAGTTTGAACACCAAGCTTCTGTACAGTAGTTAGTCAGCACACACACACACACAGTTACTAGTTATCACAGTGATGTGTGTGCTGCAGGAGCAGTAAAAAGTTAGTGGTCGTTATTCGTTTTTACAGAGTTTGGTGAATATATACCTGTAAGTAGAAATTCACTTGCTATTTCACATCAATTTTGTCCCATTAAAATTTCACTTGATGAACCTTTGTACAAGTTCGCTCTGCTAATTTTTGTTAGCCTGTCAATGAGCTGGTCCATTGAACGTTAGCATGAAGCTAGCGGCATTAGAGCTAACCTTCATCCTGTATAATTATATTTCTTTTTTCAGTTCATCCCAAACTGTATTGATGATTTAACATGATCCTTACATGTATGTGCACTTAATGTACTTTCCCTTGTGATCTTAGTTTTACAGTAACTTCATTGTGGAGCTTATCAATAGGCAACATAAGAACGTATAACAATTGTCAACAAAAAAGGAGACATATAACCTTTGGGAAAAATCTAACGTAAAACATTTGTGTAATTTAATTTTGGAATGGATTGTGCAAATAATTTAAACAATATACCAATATGATCCAGTTTAAAAACTGTTCAAACTCAAAGTGTTTACAAAGAAGAAGAAGAATCCCAATAAACATTTTAAACCTATCGGTAATTGAAAATGAGATAATCGTATTCATCTCAGTAGTGAATCACAATTTACTTAACTATTTATTTATGAGAACTGAAGTATTTATTATTCATTGATTGTTACAGATTGAGAACAAGAAGTGAACAAACGTTTTAGTAATTGCTATGAAGTATAAAAGGGGTAGGATTAAATAAGCTCTGCTTCTTCCTACTACGGACATGCTGCAATGACAAAATGGAAATATGTGAAATACTGTATGTGATGTATCATATTAATCAATCAATCAATCAATGTTTATTTATATAGCCCTAAATCACAAGTGTCTCAATATTATATTGTTTTAACCTCAAGTTAAAAGACTGTTTACATATTTGGCCGAATAAATTCCAACATTCATGGAAGGCAGAATAATATATGTCAATAAACCAGGGGTGTACAAAGTGTTATTTTATATTATAGTAAAAAAAAAAAAAAAAAAGCAGCAACAATTGAAGAAGAGAGCAAAACGATCTATGACTTATCTTTCCACAGTAGGAACCTACATATTTTACTCTAACTTTATATTTGCGGTTTGCAGTCATCACATTGTTTTTTCTTTATACATTACTTTTGCGTTCGTCGCGTGGCTGGTAGTGTCAGTATGAAACTATCAAGCTGGTAGCTATTCATTGATATCAAGCAAATTTCCGATAGTTAACATTAGCATTACCACTTTGATTTGAGCATAGAAAATCACTTACTAGTTGAGCAGTAACAAAGGCAAGACAGCATTGGGTCGAAATTCCCTCCTCGTGTTAAGCTCACGCCAGCGAGTGAAAGCCGGGACAATTTTGATCTTAGACTGTCCTTCTATCCGGGAAGCCTCCCTTTTTCGTATTTGTGTTTCCTCAGGCAAAACTTTTCGTTTCTTTGGTTGTTTTGCAGATTCTACCATGATAGCAATTTTAATGTAGCGTTCCATTTACCTGGGAAGTGGGAAGTCAGAACTGGGCATGGCATCACAGTCCAGTCCAGTTACGAAGTCGGAAATCAAGATTGCCACATCTACAAAAGCTATTTTTGCGCTTGCCTTGTCTGAACACAAACAACTTATAGGAAAATATGCACTCTTTCTGCAACCTTCACACATGGTAGATGAAGAGAAAACCACGATGGAGAATTCTCGACAGTCCATCATCCGATTCTGCAGCAGTGTGTGTAACTGTCAGTTTGCACGTCCTTCTGACACGCGCTAAATAAAACGCAAATTAGTGCTCACAAAACGGTGATGAATAAATCCCATTGCGCGTGCTAAATAATAATGTTTGCATCTTCTCCTCCCAGTATTGTGGACGTTTTAATTATCAGCATATATTCTGCATATTAATGAAGACAGAGACGCAAAATGGATTGCACGCCTTATTCTGCTCACTTAACAGACGCAATACACTTTGCACACGTTTAATAGATCAGCTTTGCACATGTTTAAGTACACGCAAACAATCATTTTCAAGATTTCTCTTTTACAAACCCCGTTTCCATATGAGTTGGGAAATTGTGTTAGATGTAAATATAAACGGAATACAATGATTTGCAAATCCTTTTCAACCCATATTCAATTGAATGCACTACAAAGACAAGATATTTGAAGTTAAAACTCATAAACTTTATTTTTTTTTGCAAATAATAATTAACTTAGAATTTCATGGCTGCAACACGTGCCAAAGTAGTTGGGAAAGGGCATGTTCACAACTGTGTTAAATGGCCTTTCCTTTTAACAACACTCAGTAAACGTTTGGGAACTGAGGAGACACATTTTTTAAGCTTCTCAGGTGGAATTCTTTCCCATTCTTGCTTGATGTACATCTTAAGTTGTTTAACAGTCCGGGGGTCTCCGTTGTGGTATTTTAGGCTTCATAATGCGCAACACATTTTCAATGGGAGACAGGTCTGGACTACAGGCAGGCCAGTCTAGTACTTGCACTCTTTTACTATGAAGCCACACTGTTGTAACACGTGGCTTGGCATTGTCTTGCTGAAATAAGCAGGGGCGTCCATGATAACGTTGCTTGGATGGCAACATATGTTGCTCCAAAACCTGTATGTACCTTTCAGCATTAATGGCGCCTTCACAGATGTGTAAGTTACCCATGTCTTGGGCACTAATACACCCCCATACCATCACAGATGCTGGCTTTTCAACTTTGCGCCTATAACAATCCGGATGGTTCTTTTCCTCTTTGGTCCGGAGGACAAGACGTCCACAGTTTCCAAAAACAATTTGAAATGTGGACTCGTCAGACCACAGAACACTTTTCCACTTTGCATCAGTCCATCTTAGATGAGCTCAGGCCCAACGAAGCCGACGGCGTTTCTGGGTGTTGTTGATAAACGGTTTTCGCCTTGCATAGGAGACTTTTAACTTGCACATACAGATGTAGCGACCAACTGTAGTTACTGACAGTGGGTTTCTGAAGTGTTCCTGAGCCCATGTGGTGATATCCTTTACACATTGATGTCGCTTGTTGATGCAGTACAGCTTGAGGGATCGAAGGTCACGGGCTTAGCTACTTACGTGCAGTGATTTCTCCAGATTCTCTGAACCCTTTGATGATATTACGGACCGTAGATGGTGAAATCCCTAAATTCCTTGCAATAGCTGGTTGAGAAAGGTTTTTCTTAAACTGTTCAACAATTTGCTCACGCAATTGTTGACAAAGTGGTGACCCTCGCACCATCCTTGTTTGTGAATGACTGAGCATTTCATGGAATCTACTTTTATACCCAATCATGGCACCCATCTGTTCCCAATTTGCCTGTTCACCTGTGGGATGTTCCAAATAAGTGTTTGATGGGCATTCCTCAACTTTATCAGTATTTATTGCCACCTTTCCCAACTTCTTTGTCACGTGTGGCTGGCATCAAATTCTAAAGTTAATGATTATTTGCAAAAAAAAAAAAGTTTATCAGTTTGAACAGCAAATATGTTGTCTTTGTAGCATATTCAACTGAATATGGGTTGAAAATGATTTGCAAATCATTGTATTCCGTTTATATTTACATCTAACACAATTTCTCAACTCATATGGAAACAGGGTTTGTACATTCCTGATGAGAAATTAAACACATTCATCATCAGGATGAGATTGGTCCACTGCATCTACACTACACAATTCATCTCTTATACAAGCTGACAAGGTACAGTACACCATGCTATATGCATTAGGTAATGTCCTTGATGGCCCACTTTCCTGCTGATGCAAGATCACTGTGTAAACAAACATCCTGAGGGTCACCCTGCAGGAGGTTTAACAGACGAAAGCAGGACAAATCGCTTATCTTAAGTCGTCCAAAGCTATCGACGAGCTACATAACTGACACAAGGAACACACATTTGTGTGTTCCTTGTACAAAATTTGTACAAAATTATTTTGTACAATTTTCCATTTGTGTCTATTATTTGTGCACTTTAATTTTTGAAGTTGTTTTTGATTTATTATTTCAATTGATTGACCACAGCTGTGACTATTTAAGTGCATCACTTCCTGTTAAAAAATTGCACACTGACGAAGACCTTGTCGAAACGGTCTGTTTTGGTAGCACCTGTGCAGTTTATATTAAAATTATAAGGACACGAGTGTTGCTGGCCTTGCTCTTTCTTTAAGTACACTTTTTGGCCTGCACCTCTTTATTTTTGTTTTATTACGTTTTTTGAAGAGTTCGTGTTTTTCCTGTATTTTGTACCAAAACACTTCTAGTGCCACCCACACTGGGATAAAATAGTATATCACCTAGCTTGAATGTATGGGTTTCCCAATGTAAAACGATATGAAACAATTGTAAAAAAAGATCTATATAAATATAATTTATTCATTCAGTCATGCGACAATCTAAAATAGAACACACTCAAGGCTACTGTATTGGGGAAACGATTATTTCATGTTCTAATTATGTTAAAACTTTTTTAGAAGGTCGTAAAGTGTTTTTTATGCTCCAACTAAGAAAACATTTGATGTATTATTCATAATCCTACTTTGCGGAAATCGGTCTAATTAAACGAAGGGGCAACTGTAATTCCACCAGAAGCTATTATGAGCCTAAGCAATAAGCTTGTTTTGTAAAAAGTTGCAAAAGTTACGTGCTTATAATAAACGTAATTGTTGTTTATTATTCCACATAATAGTAGTAATTATCCTATGTGTGTTTACTTATGTGTTACCTGTTGTGCTATCATTCTTGTGTTCTCACCACGATTGTAGTTAGTGTTCTGTTTAATAGGATTCAAGATCACCACATGGTGCCAAGTTGCATTTACACTAAACAAATTAAATGTCAAATTGGTCCTGCCGTGAGTTTGCTATCCTTACTCTCAAACGCTCTTGCTCTCTCATTAAACCTTCCAGGAACACTCCAATATGTATGCGTCGCTGAACACTACAACTACATTGTGCTGGTGTGGGAGCGGTGCGCTCATGCTCGGCAGTTTAGCTTACAACGCTACGTGGCCCATAAAGCTCACCTCCCAGACACGATGTGCAATGATGAGCAAAATAAAAGCAGGATAATGAAAATGAAAAAGTGTGAAACATGCTCTGAACTTAGTTCTTCCAGCTAGACAATGGCATTTTGAAATTGCTACACTGCTAGAAGTGCCAGTGTGTGAGTCACATCGCAGGTAGGTTGACCAACAGTGTGAGACAAACGTGTCTGTGTGTGTGTTGGAGTGCACTTTGCCAAAGGTGAGCATCGTGTGACAAAGTGCCATCCGAGGAGCTGAGTAAGCAGCTGCAAGCTAAACCAAGCTGGGTGACTGTCCTCCGCTCTCACGCTTCAACTCTCACAAGCACACCGTCACACACTACACACTGACACGGAGAGGGGCGATAGGAATTGGAAAATAAACTTTCCATCCAGAGAACTCCCTCATCCTATAACACTGGAGCATGCATAAGCAGTTGCACTCAAAGTATAATTAAATAATAAAAACGAACCACCTTTTTAAATGGTTGCAAAGTAGTACTGCACGTTTCTGAAATTTGCAAATACACAGAATTTACACTACGGGTTGAATAATTTAGGGTGCAACTGTACAAGTAACAGTCTTAGTGACAGATACAAGCTACTCACCAGGTCGTGGTTTGTGGAGTTGGAATCGTCTTCGGGGAAAGGGACGTAGACAGCTAAGGCCATACAGTTGGCAAAGATAGCAATGAGTATAAATATATCAAATGGCCTGGAAAAAAGAGAGTTAAGGAAATTGTAGACTCCAAAAAGTCAGTTAAATAACAAATACAGGTGCATCTCAATGAATTTGAATATCATGGAAACTTTCATTTATTGAAATAGTTTAATCTTGAAAACATATTTTATACAAATTTACTACACACAAAGTAACTATTTCAATCATTTTAAATTTTTTTAATTTTGATTAAAATCATACCAATAAATCCAAAAAGATAAAAAAATTGCCTGGATAAACGATAAAAAAAGCTCCAGTAAGGCGAGTAGAAGTTACAAAAATAATCAATTCTTTGATGCATTAGGATTGTGATGTAGACAATTATGAATCGATGGACAAATGTCCAAATATCGATTGTTTATGTATGTTAAAGGGGACTTATTATGCAAAACCACATTTTCTTACTTAATGGTACCTGCTGTTGTGTATTTGGGATCTGCATAACTGAGTACCTTGAAGGTAGAAAAGCGCTATACAAGTGTAACCCATTTACCATTTTATTTATGAATTGGTCCATTCCATTTTTCAATAATTTTAGAAAATTGAGGAAGTACAGAAACTGGTCTGTAGTTTGTAAAATGGTGTTTGTCTCCAGTCTTATAAATCGGTACGACTTTTGTTTGGGAATTTGCCTGTTTGAAATAATAGGTTGATGATATATGGTAAAAGTTCATAAATCTCTTCAATAACCTTTTATATTGTTTCCATATCAAATACCATTACAATCAGTTGAGGTCTTGATCATTTATTCACAATATTGATTATTTTACTATCTAATCTTCTGTCACTTCTGTGAGGAACATCGAGTTGCGATTTTTGTCTACGGTGTCATTCAAGTCCTCATCTGGTCTCATAATATAGATTTGGTCCAATATTTACAAAGTAATTTTATAAAAGCTTTCAACTACTTAGTTCATATTGTTTGTCATGATCTGTTGCCCGGTCATGTTATGTTTAGTTTGGTATGCCCTTAGTTGTTGTCTATTTCTGTTTCAGCACCTTTGTTAGTTTTCTTAGTTGCCATGGGTGCTGATTTTCTTCACCTCCCTCTGATTAGTGGTCGGGACGCTCACCTGCTCCTGGTTACTAATCAGAGAACTATTTATTCCTGCCTCGCGCCATACACTGTCTGGCAGTCTCACTCGTTTCATGCGACACTTTATATTAATATATTGAACAGCTAAGTATATGTTGACCTACATTGGAGTACTTCAAGCATGATTACTGAAAAAGAAAGAGTAAAAAAAAAAAACGTGAATAAAATCAAAGTGCTTTAAAATAAGATCTCTTGACGATATTAAAATGTGCCTGTATAATTTGCTATAAAAGCAAGCGTTGGGGTAACTTTCTATCAAAATCAATGTGAAATCAAAAAAATTATCATCACAGTAACAATTTATGAAATATTACGTACGCTCATTGGCACACCTACCTAATTTATTTACGTAACAACATTAGAAACAGTATGATGCATTAAACCCCAACCCTAATAATAAAATATAGCATTATTATCTTTGCAAAAACATAATTGTCTCATATTGCACCGTGTTAACTGTACCTCATGTTGCAAGCAGTAAGTGTTTATTAGAAATCCGCAGTGAAAAGGATACTTCCACTCCACCAGGCTGATGCAGGCTCTACGTATGGGGTTGTTGAGGTTTAGGCAGAACAGAGCCCTTGGCGGCCTGCTGTTGGCGTTACTGCCCTGCTTCTTGCTTTTGGCATACTGCTGCCGCTTCTTCTGTGCCAATGCACCCACCGGGATGGTTGAGGACGTCGGGGCAGGTGGGGCAGGCTGGGCAGGTGGAGCAGCTTGCGCTGCAGGTGCCGGAGCTGGAGCCGGAGCCGGAGCCGGAGCAGGTGCAGGGGTAGAGGTCGAAGTCGGAGGGGCTTCCGGGGCTGGGTCCGGGGTGGGCCCGTTGGCGCTCATGGTGCGGGTGTGGCTCTGTGAGGAGCATCCAGCAGCATGGATCAGCCAGTGTGGACAGAGACGCTAGTGGGGGACACAATCGTCTGACCAACAAGCTGGCAAGTCAGCAGGGGCAGTGACTTTGATGCTGCTGGCATAGTTTTCCTCTGAAAAATAAAGGAACACAATTAGCGATAATCGCTACAATGGGGAAACATAAGAGAAAATTGTGATTTCTATGTATAAAACAAATATTCTACAATTCCCCCATCTGTTTGTGATCCTCCATGAAACAGGAAGTAACCTGCTAACCGGCCAGCTAACTAGCTAACTCAAATACACTCCACTAATGTTGTTATCTTTAAAATGTGGAAACAATTCAAGCCTTGGTGGAGGTTTAAGGTCTACAAAGTGAGACTTTAATTGAAGTGCATTACTGTATTAGTATGTCAACATATCTTAACAATGTAATACAAAACCTGCATGCGAAAGACACATTAGCATACTGTAAAGATGATCAAATTAGAAACATCTACTACTAATTTAGTAAAACAATAAAACATTCTGTCATTTGATAACAAGAGATAAGCTTTAAGTAGCTAGCAAGTCGGCTGCTAGCGAACAACATGCTAAAGTAGGCAACTACTCGTACTATAGCAACCATACTGTAGCACTACAGTACATCTCCAATCACTGATACTGCTTGTCAAACAAAAAATTAGACATTAAACAGTAACAAAAAAAATAAAGATAAATAAATCACAAAAAGCTTGTCTATAAAGAGTTGTCAAAAGACCCAACAGGAAGAGGAACAAATAAAACAGGAAGTTATTAACACGGAAGCAATTTTTGATGAACTATTAAAAAATATTAATAACGATCTTAAATATATCTCAAAGGTCCCACAATAGTTTATTGAATGTGTGTTGGCCAAAAGCTGTAAGGTGCTTTTAGTAAGCCCTACTGTAACACACTTTGTATGTAGGGCTGCTAAGTTTCAGAAAATAACAAGAGTTAAAAGTTAAAGTACCAATGATTGTCATACACACACTAAGTGTGGCAAAATTATTCTCTGCATTTGACCCTTCACCCTTGATCACCCCCTGAGAGGTGAGGGGAGCAGTGAGCAGCAGTGACCAGCAGCGGTGGCCGCGCCCGGGAATCATTTTTGGTGATTTAACCCTCAATTCCAACCCTTGATGCTGAGTGCCAAGCAGGGAGGTAATGGGTCCCATTTTTATAGTCTTTGGTGAGACTTAAGTTGCATGATGCGTTTGAAAAAAAAAACCTGTATGCGTCGATTTATACCTTAAAACTGATGTCCTCCTCTCCTTGCACTGTGGCCTTCTAATGCTAGTCTTAATCAAAGGGGCTGTTTGCAACAATTACACAGATGTCAAGAGGGCGCCAGTTTTCCAATGTATTTTACACAGTATATCCCGCCCTCTTACGGCTTCTCGTACGTAATTACGTACGTACCTAACACATGCACACGCATTAGCTTTAGGTGTTGTTAACTAATTATAGCAATTTGGATAGCTAGCGTTAGCTGTCATTGAAAGTATCATCGATCATAACAACAACATGACCGCAAATTGTTCGTTGCTTCTCTTGGACTGCTTTGGTATTTGTGCACGGGCTCCCTGTGCGTATGTGTTGACGAGACTGGGTGACCAAGGTGAGTGACAGCCGTAAACACTAATCACTTTATTCGGGCGGGTAAAAATGTATATTACATATATTTGGTAATTGTGAAAAATAGGCAACTGTCGAACAAATGTGTTCTGTTAGACCACTAATGGTAACATAAGCTAGCCGGTGGTCTTCTTGTTATATTTTTTGCTTTGAAAAATGTTACTTTGAGGAAGTTGCAGAGAGCACCTTTAACCAGAAATTAGAAATGAGAATCATCTCCGCTGTTTTCTTTACTGGCTCAATTGTGTCTCCTAGTTTGTGTTCTTCATTTGTATCTCTTCTACAGCGGCGTCCTCACTGTCCTTAATCTCGTCTGATCTGCCAGTGTTGCCAATTCTCAGTAAAGAAAGTAGCTATTGATTGTTATAAAAGTTGCTGGAAGTTGACAGATGACATCATTGCCTCATTTGCATAATTGATTACAATGGACGCTGTAGGAGAGAGGAAAAACGTTGTGGGAAACATAAAAAGTGTGTCTAAAAAAATGCAAATTATGATTGGAACTGTAAATACATTTTATTCTGTTGATTCTTAATTTAGTTGTATTTTTCTTTGTTCTACATTGTTAAATGTTAGAGTATCAAATGTAATCAAAAGACTGGAGGGTTGTGATATCTACGAACGAACCAAATCTATTGACTATTGACTTGCTCATTAACATGAACGATAGGTTTCTTTGTATTTGAAGCGTGACTGTGATGAAACATTTACATTTACATTTCACCATGTAAACCAAGGCAGAAACAGTGGCAGCTTTGCACAGAGTGGGTGTGCGTCTCCTCTCTGCTTAGACTGTAAAAGAATGGAACTTTATTGTTATTGCACTCAAAAGTACAAAACCCAAAACCAGTGAAGTAGGCACGTTGTGTAAATGGTAAATAAAAACAGAATACAATGATTCGCGAATCCTTTTCAACTTATATTCAATTGAATACACTGCAAAGACAAGATACTTAACGTTCGAACTGATAAACGTTGTTATTTTTTGCAAATATTAGCTCATTTACAATTCCATGCCTGCAACATTTTTCAAAAAAGCTGGCACAAGTGGCAAAAAAGACTGAGAAAGTTGAGGAATGCTTATCAAACACTTATTTGGAACATCCCACAGGTGAACAAGCTAATTGGGAACAGGTGGGCGCCATGATTGGGTTTAAAAGCAGCTTCCATGAAATGCTCAGTCATTCACTAACAAGGATGGGGTGAGTGTCACCACTTTGTGAATAAATGTGTGAGCAAATTGTCCAAAAGTTTAAGAACAACATTTCTCAACGAGCTATTGCAAGGAATTTAGGGATTTCACCATCTACAGTGCGTAAAATCATCAAAAGGTTCAGATAATCTGGAAAAATCACTGCATGTAAACGGCAAGGCTGGAAACCAACATTGAATGCCTGTGACATTCGATCCCTCAGGCAGTACTGCATCAAAAACCGACATCAGTGTGTAAAGGATAACACCACATGGGCTCAGGAACACCTCAGAAAACCACTATCAGTAACTACAGTTTGTCGCTACATCTGTAAGTGCAAGTTAAAACTCTACTATGCAAAGCGAAAGCCATTTATCAACAACTCCCAAAATCGTGGCCGGTTTTGCTGGGCCCGAGCTCATGTAAGATTGACTGATGCAAAGTGTAAAAGTGTTCTGTGGTCTGACGAGTCCACATTTGAAATTGTTTTTGGAAACTCTGAATGTTGTGTCCTCCGGACCAAAGAGGAAAAGAACCATCCGGACTGTTATAGGTGCAAAGTTCAAAAGCCAGCATCTGTGATGGTATGGGGGTGTATTAGTGCCCAAGGCATGGGTAACTGAAAGACCTGTGAAGGCACAATTAATGCTGAAAGGTACACACAGGTTTTGGAGCAACATATGTTGCCATCCAAGCAACGTCTTTTTCATGGACGCCCCTGCTTATTTTAGCAAGACAATGTCAAGCCACATTCTGCCATGGTTGGCTATATTTTGGGACAAGAACTTATGGATTGGTTATTTTGGTCAGTCAAACATACCGTAGTTACTCGAACAACGGCAAACCGCAAGAAAAAAGTTTAATATTGTGTCAAATATAAATATTGAGTAGTGATCGGGGTAATATAAGCATGAGAAATGTCAAGTGTGGCGTGAGAATGGGTTAAACTGCATGACTCTCACCCTCAAAGCGTGAGTAAGGCTTGGCAGCTCTGGTGTGTTTGTAGCGTTATTGCTAATGAGCCGTGTTTGTCTTTGACAGATTGGGTCTCGATGAAGTGAAACATGCTTTTACACAAAGTGCGCTGTAAATCACTAAAAACTGTAACGCTGCACTTCTCTAACGTACACATGCTATATATCAAATACTACAAGATAACATTAAAAGGGAAACTGCACTTTTTTCTTAAATTTGCCTATCGTTCACAATCATTATGAAAGACATGACGGATGGATTTTTTTTAATGCTTTCTAAATACAAAACCCAAAACCAGTGAAGTTGGTACGTTGTGTAAATCGTAAATAAAAACAGAAACCAATTATTTGCAAATCCTTTTCAACCTATATTCAATTGAATACACTGCAAAGACAAGATACTTAACGTTCGAACTGAGAAACTGTTATTTTTTACAAATTTTAGCTCATTTGGAATTTGATGCCTGCAATATGTTTAAAAAAAGCTGGCATAAGTGGCAAAAAACACTGAGAAAGTTGAGGAATGCTCATCGAACACTTATTTGGAACATCCCACAGGTGAACAGGCTAATTTGGGAACAGGTGGGTGCCATGATTGGGTATAAAAGCAGCTTCCATGAAATGCTCAGTCATTCACAAACAAGGATGGGACGAGGGTCACCACTTTGTGAACAAATGCGTGAGCAAATTGTCGAACATTTTAAGAACAACATTTCTCAAAGAGCTATTGCATTTAGGGATTTCACCATCTACGGTCCATAATATCATCAAAAGGTTCAGAGAATCTGGAGAAATCACTGCACGTAAGCGTAATAAACATTGAATGCCCGAGACCTTCGATCCCTCAGGCGGTACTGCATCAAAAACCGACACCAGTGTGTAAAGGATATCACCACATGGGCTCAGGAACACTTCAGAAAACCACTGTCAGTAACTACAGTTGGTCGCTACATCTGTAAGTGTAAGTTAAAACTCTACTATGCAAAACCAAAGCCATTTATCAACAACACCCAGCAACGCCGCCGGCTTTGCTGGGCCCGAGCTCATCTAAGATGGACTGATGCAAAGTGGAAAAGTGTTCTGTGGTCTGATGAGTCCACATTTCAAATTGTTTTTGGAAACTGTGGACATAGTGTCCCCCGGACCAAAGAGGAAAAGAACAATCCGGATTGTTCTAGGCCAGTGGTTCTTAACTTTGTTGAAGGTACCGAACCCCACCAGTTTCATATGCACATTCACCAAACCCTTCTTCAGTGAACAATAAAATGTTTTTTTCTTAATTTTATCTTAATTTATAAATATTAACCATGAAATGATGTTATTATATTAAAAAAATACTAATAAAGATATATTTTACAAACAAAGTTACAGGAATGTACACATGATCCCATGTTTGCATCTTATTGTATAACATGTGAATGCTTTAGTGGAACTAAATGCGATATCTGAAAGGGGTACAAATTATTTCCAAAGCAGGAACCCCACCCAGACATACAATACTAGTACACAGCTCATGAAAAACAATATTTTTTGTTATTGTCATTGTAATTGGGCCAAAATACTTATATTAGAAAATAATCTCATGGAAATGACTGCTGTCATTTGATTATAATAATAAAACATTTAACTTGTTATTTAGTCAGGTTTGGGACAAGTGTGCTGCTGGTGTGGCCACTGTGCACGTCTAACGTCGCTCACATGTGCTCCACTGAATGCTCAAGGAGTTTTTGCGTTTGCTCACGCATATGGAAAATTAGAGGGAACATTGTTTGAGGGTATCCATAATACGCAGATAGGGAGAAGTTTTTATTTACGAGATGAGTCGGGTGTGTCTTGACCTCCGCGGCGGAGGCTATATATGAAGAAACTTTTTATTTAAATTTGTGCAACATTAAGGGTACATTTTTCCAGCAAAATTAGTCAGATTCCAAATGGTTTGGTGGTCGAAAGTGCTAACTATTGTTAATATGGTTTTGATCCCAGGACTTAATGAGTAATAAACAAGTCATTTATGGTTTTGCATTACAACAACCTATGTAACATCGGTACATCAAAGGGGTCATATTATAATTTTTAATCTACAAACCCCAACACCAGTGAAGTTGGCACATTGTGTAAATGGTAAATAAAACAGAATACAATGATTTGCAAATCATTTTTAACCTATATTCAATTGAATAGACTGCAAAGATAAGATACTTAATGTTCAAACTGAAAAATTTTTTTTTTGCAAATATTAGCTCATTTGGAATTTGATGCCTGCAACATGTTTCAAAAAAGCAGGCACAAGTGGCAAAAGAGACTAAAAAAGTTGAGGAATGCTCATCAAACACTTATTTGGAACATCCCACAGGTGAACAGGCTAATTGGGAACAGGTGGGTGCCATGATTGGATATAAAAGCAGCTTCCATGCTCAGTCATTCACAAACAAGGATGGGGCGAGGGTCACCACTTTGTGAACAAATGCGTGAGCAAATTGTCCAACAGTTTAAGAACAACATTTCTCAATGAGCTATTGCAAGGAATTTAGGGATTTCACCATCTAAGGTCTGTAATATCATCAAAAGGTTCAGAGTATCTGGAGAAATCACTGCACGTAACATTGAATGCCCGTGACCTTGGATCCCTCATCAAAAAGTGACATAATTGTGTAAAGGATATCACATATGGGCTCAGGAACGCTTCAGAAAACCACTGTCAGTAACTACAGTTGGTCGCTACATCTGTAAGTGCAAGTTAAAGGCCTACTAAAATGATTTTTTTTTATTTAAACGGGGATAGCAGATCCATTCTATGTGTCATACTTGATCATTTCGCGATATTGCCATATTTTTGCTGATAGGATTTAGTAGAGAACATCGACGATGAAGTTGCAACTTTTGGTCGTTGATAAAAAAAGCCTTGCCTGTACCGGAAGTAGCGTGACGTCAAAGGTTGAAAGGCTCCTCACATTTCTCCATTGTTTTCAGTGCAGCTAGAGCGATTCTGACCGAGAAAGCGACGATTACCCCATTAATTTGAGCGAGGATGAAAGATTTGTGGATGAGGAACGTTAGAGTGAAGGACTAGAATGCAGTGCAAGACATATCTTTTTTCGCTCTGACTGTAACTTAGGTACAAGCTGGCTCATTGGATTCCACACTCTCTCCTTTTTCTATTGTGGATCACAGATTTGAATTTCAAACCACCTCGGATACTATATCCTCTTGAAAATGAGAGTTGAGAACGTGAAATGGACGTTCACAGTGACTTTTATCTCCACGACAATACATCGGCGAAACACTTTAGCTACGGAGCTAACGTGATAGCATTGTGCTTAACTGCATATAGAAACAAAAGAAATAAACCCCTGACTGGAAGGATAGATAGAAAATCAACAATACTATTAAACCATGGACCTGTAAATACACGGTTAATGCTTACCAGCCTGGCGAAGGTTAACAATGCTGTTGCTAACGACGCCATTGAAGCTAACTTAGCAACCGGACCTCACAGAGCTATGCTAAAAACATTAGCTATCCACCTACGCCAGCCAGCCCTCATCTGCTCATCAACACCCGTGCTCACCTGCGTTCCAGCAATCGACGGAGCGACGAAGGACTTCACCCGATCACAGATGCGGTCGGCGGCCCGGAGACGGAGGAAGTTAAGGTGAGTTCGGCGGCTAGCGCGTCTGCTATCTATCTCAAAGTCCTCCTGGTTGTGTTGCTGTAGTCCGCCGCCAATACACCAATACACCAATACACCGATCCCACCTACAACTTTCTTCATTGTTCATTAAACAAATTGCAAAAGATTCACCAACACTGATGTCCAGAATACTGTGGAATTTTGAGATGAAAACAGAGTTTTTTGTATAGGATTCAATGTGTCCGCATACTTCCGTTTCAACAATTGACGTCACGCGCATATGTCATCATACATAGACATTTTCAACCGGAAGTTTAGCGGGAAATTTAAAATTGCACTTTATAAGTTAACCCGGCCGTATTGGCATGTGTTGCAATGTTAAGACATAATCATTGATATATAAACTATCAGACTGCGTGGTCGGTAGTAGGGGGTTTCAGTAGGCCTTTAAAACTACTATGCAAAGCGAAAGCCATTTTTCAACAACAACCAGAAACGCAGCTTTGCTCGGCCCGAGCTCATCCAAGATGGACTGATGCAAAGTGGAAAAGTGTTCTTTGGTCTGACGAGTCCACATTTCAAATAGTTTTTGGAAACTGTGGACGTTGTGTCCTCCAGAACAAAGAGGAAAAGAACCATCCTGATTGTTCTAAGCGCAAAGTTCAAAAGCCAGCCTCTGTGATAGTATGGGAGTGTATTAGTGGCAAGTCATGGGTAACTCACACATCTGTGAAGGCACCATTAATGCTGAAATGTACATACAGGTTTTGGAGCAACATATGTTGCCATCCAAGCAACGTTATCATGGACGCCCCTTCTTATTTCAGCAAGACAATACCAAGCCACGTGTTACAACAGTGTGGCTTCATAGTAAAAGAGTGCGGGTACTAGACTGGCCTGCCTGTAGTCCAGACCTGTCTCCCATTGAAAATGTGTGGCGCAATATGAAGCCTAAAATACCACAACAGAGACCCCGGACTGTTGAACAACTTAAGCTGTACATCAAGCAAGAATGGGAAATAATTCCACCTGAAAAGCTTCAAAAATTGGTCTCCTCAGTTCTCAAAGGTTAATATTTTTGTTGTTAAAAGGAAAGGCCATGTAACACAGTGGTAAAAATGCCCCTGTGCCAACTTTTTTGCAATTTGTTGCTGCCATTAAATTCTAAGTTACTGATTATTAGCAAAAAAAATAATATGTTTCTCAGTTCGAACATTAAATATCTTGTCTTTGCAGTCTATTCAATTGAATAAAAGTTAAAAAAGGATTAGCAAATCATTGTATTGTTTTTATTTGCGAATTACACAACGAGCCAACTTCCCTGGTTTTGGGTTTTGTACATTAAACACACTTCCCTGTGGTCTATATAACCTGTGATAGTGGTGATTTGGTCAAAATTGTACATACTTTTTGCTTTACAGACAGATTTGCAAGCCTCTTTCCTCCTGTCTCTTTAAAACAAGCCATTGAAATGCAAATGAACCCCTCCAAGCTTCGGCTCCTCACATTACACTGTCAGCCATTTATGTGGTTTTTGATATCGCGAAGGACCGAGAAATATCATACATTAAAATTATATTCTACTTTGCATTAGAAATAGCAACAACAGTTTTTAGCATCCATCTTTTCATGTAAGAGACAGAGTCTGACCTGGAACGGCTCGTTTGGAACAAACAACTGTTTTATAAATATTAGGGGTGTCCGGATACAACTTTTTCACTTCCGATACAATACCGAAATTGGAGGCTTAAGTATTGGCCGATACTGATACAATACCATATCAGCAAAGAATTATACCTATTTTTATTATTTCATTGTGCGGAATGTTAGGAAAATTTGGTTTTGAAACACACTAAGCAATTTATTATTAACAGTCTGGAATGGATTTATGCTGCTCATAAATTGAAGGGAAGTGGTAATTAGTTGTTTGGCGACACCTAGTGACCACAATATATTTAACAAAGTTACGCTCATATGTAGTAAATTGAATGATGCGGACATGTTTGTTACTGGACACTTTCTTAATACATTTCTGCCTTGGAGACTTTGTATGTGTAAGTATAGTACATACCGTATAGTAACAATTATTTGATATACGTTTTTATATTATATTATATATGTATTAACTTGAGGTGGGAATCTTTGGTCACTTCACAATTCAGGTGCAACGACTCGATTATAAGTCGATTATTTATTAATCTACTAAATGTTATTATTATTATATTGTTGCTATATCGTATATTATTATGATATATTCGAAATGTATTACATGTAATTGTTAATAATATGACTATAAGTCTCCTCCTTTGGCCACTGTCATATGAAATATTGCGTCATTTTTGTTAATGCACACAGCATATATATATATATATATATATATATATATATATATATATATATATATATATATATATATATATATATATATATATATATATATATATATATATATATATATATATATATATATATATATATATATATATATATATATATATATATATATATATATATATATATATATATATATATATATATATATATATATACTGTATATGTTACGGTTGGGTCGCATGGTAATGCGCGGATCATTTCTCCAAGAGGCAGATGGACCTCCGGAAACAGTGGGCAGGTAGGAAAAAATATTTATTCTTCATGAATCAGGCAAGAATATAAATAAACAGAAAAGCATGCCACGGGAAGCTATGATAAAGCTATAGGAAAAAGCTATAGGAAAAGCTTAGCAAATAAAACACAAACAAGAAACATCTAACCTAACTGTTGCGTGAAGCAAACAAAACAGCCAGACTAAGTGAGAGAGGCAGGAATAAATAGCTGTCTGATTAGTGCCCGGGAGCAGGTGAGCGTACCGACCACTAATCAGAGGCAGGAGAAAATAATCAGCAACCATGGCAACCGAACACAAACCCGGGTGCTGAAAAACAGAACTAAGGGAATCCTAGACATAAAGGAAACATGATCCAGGCAGCAGATCATCACAGTATACACACACACACTGTTTTGTTTGGCTATGTTCTGTTGGTTTTTGGATTTTTTTAGTTCCTGTTTTCACCCCCTTGCTTTGTCACCATGACAACTCATTGGTTTCACCTGATTAATTTTGGACTCACGCACCTGTGTTAAATCATGTCACTACTATATAAGCCTGTCATTTTCTGTTGGTCGTCCTGGCGACATTCAAGGTCAAGGTTCAACTTTATTGTCCCCGCGGGGAAATTTGTCTTGGGCACAGTGCATCATTGCTTTCTTAACACAAAAACAAAAGAACAAAAACACAAGCGCAGACACAACCACAACCAGACAACTAACATTTAAACATCAGAACATGGAGCTTGATAGACATAGGTGGCACTTTGATGTAGGCATAAAACCTACAGTATGGAGATAAAGATAAAGTGCCAGTGTGCATTGCACTAGAGCTCATAGATAAAGTGCTATGTGCTAAAGTGCTTAGTTCTAAAGTGCTATGTGCTAAAAAAGTGCTAACCTATGTATTAACATTCTATTGCACCTTGTTGGTCAGCTTAATGGAGGCTGGGACAAATGATAATTTAAGGCGGTTCGATTTGCATAGTGGGACCCGGAGTCTTCTCCCTGATGGCAGGGTTCTATATTCAGGGAAGAGTGGGTGTTGTGAGTTGGAAATAATTTTCTTAGCTTTTTTCCTAACTGCCTGCTCATAGATGCTCTGTATAGGCTCATATTCTTTCCTCCCTACGATTTTCATTGCCGTTTTATGCATGCCGGCCAGTTTGCTTTTTAGCTTAATGGTTATGTTGCCAAACCATGAGGTGATCCCGTATCTAATGATGCTCTCTACAATGGTGTAGTAGAATTTCTGACCTTTGACCTATATTGCATGTCTAATAAGAATGTACGCTCATTTAATTTCTCTTCTATTCTGTGCCAGTGGGACAAAGGTGAATATGGAGTTGTGCCAACCTGTCTACAGAATGTTTAGAATTTTCAAATATGACTAAGAGATACAAGGTTGTTTTGGAACAGACAAAACCAAAACAAAACAATCGTGACGCATTAGATAACAAACAATGACGCACAAGAGACATATAAAAAATGGCAGAAGACCGGAACTCGACAGTGATTTTGGCTTGTGTGTGTCTTGTTTACTCCGGAGTAACATGTGGTCTGTCTGCACGGCCAACTTAATTCAACCTGCACTTCTGATAATGGGTAAACAAATTTGTTGTACTAAACTACTTTTGTTGCCTGTTTAAGCTTCGGACAATCCACTACACAAATTGGCGTCACGGACAGGATGGTTTAGAAGCTACAGGTTGACAGCCGCTCCCGCTCTCTCTGTCAGGCAGACAGTGTGCTGCACGCGCGCATAACAAGGTAAGCGTTTTGCTTAAAGTGTAAACATTTTCTGCCTGGAGAGAGCCGGATCGATAAGACTAATTGCTGAATCTATTTTTGATAAAAGATAGGTTTAGTCAGGTTCTCCAAAAACAACCTGGAATGGGGTAAATTATGGTTGGATTGAGTTGTTTTATATGTGATCATTTGTCTGTGTGTTTGTTGAAAACTTGTGATTTCTTGTTTTTAACATAAGGGGATTGTTGATAGAATTTTGGTGGTTTGGAGTGTTTTTGAAGCGTAGACTATGTGAGACGAAAAATTTCTTTTAACCTCTTCATCCTCTGTCGTTGCTGGCAGAGGATGCTTCTTGCTGCAAGTGCATCAGATTAGTCAGAGTTGGATACAGCTAAATTATAGGCAAGATTTGCTAACTGGTGTGACATTTGGCCCATATAAATTGATGACGTCTATGAAGGTGCGACATATCTGTTTATGTGGAAACTGCAGCGGTGGGAAAAGCCTCTTATAGGTGACCGCTCATTGACTCTGGTAAAGGAGATCAACTGAGCGTATAGCTGTCACGACGAATTTGGAAATTTGCTGCAAATAGACAGGTATTGATCGGGCTGCATATGGTAGAGCTTTGGTGAAACTTGGTGAAACTGTATGGACTGACCAGACACGAGTCTGTAGGATTGCTGGGTGATTTCCAGTGGTCCTACTGGGCGTTAGGCCAGGTTTTTCCGTGTTGGTCAGGGATAACGCAGGTGTTGCTCCAATGAAACGGGTTAATCGCCATTTTATGAGCAATGATGGAACCTGGTTTTTGTGATATGAGACGGCCGATTCCACAAAAGCACGCGTGCATTAGTTGTTTATATTTGTCCGGACAATGGGGTGGTATGGTATATTAACAATGTGTGTGTATAATGATGAATGCTGAAATGTGTGTGTATTGAGTGAGTCAGTTTATGTTTGTACATTTAGATATATGCATAATTTAATAACTTTTGTGTAGCACCTGGTTTCTTATCTGGTTTAATTCCCCCCTTCCTTCCCCCCCCCCCTCTCGCAACCTCCCTTCACGCTTTTTCTCACAGCCCCGCTATCTGTAAAAGTTGGGAAATTGTCTAAAATGTGTGTGCGTGTGAGAAAGTAGACAAAGTTATGTACAGAAAACACATGAGTGAATGATCCATCCATATAATTATTTTCTTCCGCTTATCAAGAGGTTGGATCGCGGAGGCAGCAGCCTAAGCAGGGAAGCTCCCCCTCTTTGGCGCTGCGAGCGAATTCCAGTCATTTGAATTAGTTTTAAACTATACTGGTGATTGTGACTGTGCGATATTACAGTTGTTTTACACACTGAGATTTTGAGTACGGGAAAAAAGGCTCTTGCTCGCTGTTAAATTCTCTGTGTGAGTGACTCTGTGACGCATATAAAGAAAAAAAAAAAAAAGGAGTCTCAGCTGGGAGACATTTTGAGATAAGAGTGTGTCAGAAGTGGCGAGGCTGTGTGAGTGTCAGCTGTACAAGGCATTGGGCCGAAGAGGTGTGACACTGTTAGCATAGCATTGGATTAGTTTAGCATTGAGCTAGGTTTAAAGAATAAATAAATAAATAAATAAAAAACTATATATAAATATATATAGTAGACAGCTGTACTCAATCTGAAGAGAAGGCTGACAGGTTGGTTTTGATAATAGGAAAAATAAAATATACTGTATATGAATAAATAAACATTTAAATATCAATACATACATTTGGACTGGGACATTGAAGCATTGTTAAATTCATTAGTCATTAATTATGTGTGTAATATACTGTATTGAACAGCCTTGCTGCTTATCTGATCCATCCAGTTCCTGTGTGGAAGTTGAGACAAACACACACACGCACGCACATCATAGATTAGGACACATTGTAAGTTTGAATTAATAGTTATACAACAAATAAATTAAGAATATTGAATTTAAATTTGATACAGATAAATTGATTATACATTGACATTTTAATTTTTTTTTTAGGAATAAACACACAATAAAATAAAAGTTAAATTTATATTCTAATACATCTAAGGGCATCTGTGCAAACTGTGAAACATAGAGTCTGAAGAAGTACAGATAAGCGTCGCCAACACTCAGCGCCATTGTCAAAACAAAACGTAGAGAAGCGTTAAACAAATTCTAATCAGAAGGAAGACAGACCAAAATATGAGAACTTAAGTAAACAGACAGCAAGTAAACCAGAAATAATAATGTAAATAAATAACAAAGAAAGCAAATTTCCATGTGACATTGGTGCATGTACAATTACATGTAGAGAATAAAACTAAATGGAAATAACTGTCTGCAAGATGAGCATGACGTCATGAATTGTGCTCGGGTTAGTAATAGATAGATAGATAGACAGATAACACGTTATTGATTCCTTCAGGAGAGTTCCCTCAGGAAGAAGAAGTAAAAAGTAAACAGTAACTAATAAGGGTATAAATCGAAACAAAATAGAAAAATATTACAAGGAGAATAAAAATAGAACAGTAAAATAAGAGAAACTAGGCATTAACAACCATGATATAAAAAAGTATTGCACTGTTATTGTTTTGCATTCCCTGTCATCCTAGCCCCCCCAAAGAGGAGTTGTACAGTCTAATGATGTATGAGACAAAGGATTTTTTATAGGCTAAACCAGTAGTTCTCAAAGGAGGGTATGGTGTTTCCGCCCGGACAAAAAAGGGGGGTACTTGAAGGTATGCCAAGGGGTACCTGAGATTTTAAATATTTTAAAATAGCGACAATTCAAAATCCTTTATAAATATAATTATAGAAGAATAATTCTTCAACAAAATAAATATTTAGAATTAAGTTCACGAGCCCAGATGGATCTCTATTACAATATCCAAAGAAGGTTGATGATTGATTATATGTATAGAAATCTTTATTATAATTTAATCACTTGTTTAATTTTTAAAACGTTTTAGTTATTCTTATTTTTTTTGTTTGTCCAAATAAGTCAAGTAAGACCACAACAAATGAGCAATATGGTGCACTGTTATACAATTTAATAAATCAGAAAATGATGACATTATGCTGTATTTTATTTCTTTATTTTACTGGGAAAAAAGGTTGAAAACCACTGCCCTAAATCATATCTAAAGCTAAAATTATCTTATAAGACTGATTATTGTGGATTATTGTGTTTGTATTGTGAGAGAAGGAGAGAAAGTGAGAGAGAGAGGAAGAGAGAGCAGGTGAAAAAACAGATTGAGGGTGAAGAGGATGGTTTGAGTAAATATGGGAAAAGGATGTTTATAACCTTACGTTATGTGAATGGTTTCTAGGAGAACAGAAAATAGAAACATTGGGTGAAGTGTAAGGAAGAGATGGATACAGGATGTTGTTTGTAAAGGAAAACGAAAGTGAAGAAAAGATGAGAAAGTGACAAATGAAGGTATTCGTAAATGGTATGCTGTTGATTGTGGTTAGCTGCAAGTTTGTTTATTTGTTTGTTTGTTTAGCTGTTTGAGTGAAATGGGAAGAAATCAATAGGAATAATTACATGCAAAATGGAATAAAACTATGAGTCCGATAGATAATGAATGAATAAATGAAATAAGTTTATTTTGGTCATATAATCAACCATCAACCAATTTGTGTGAGCAGTTTAACAGTAAATTAGACATATTAACAATCATACACATTTACACACAGAAAAGAAAAGAAAAAAGAATGACCGAAAAATGAATAGGCGGAAGCCAAAGCTTATATTGGCCTATGATATACATTTATTGGACATTAAATTACCTGGAACATCAACGTTAAAAGATGAAAGTAATTGTTACTATATTTTATAATGTTCAAAAAACTTTACTTTTCAAGGGTCTCCAAAACCATAACAAAAAACTACATGTGTTCAGCTCATCACTGAGGATAGTACATCATTTAACTCCTAAAACTGAAATACATTTGTGTTTTTATTTTATTTTACTTGACCTATTTCAAAAATCAATATCCCCCGTAAATGATAGTTTTCTTCTCATAATGTAAACAAGCTAAGAATACAAACTGGAAGGCTGTTGTTCTTTACTCGGAAACATAATTGCCATTGTTTTAAAATTAAATTATCTGAACATTTAACACATTATGACTTATAAAAAATAGATTGGTATGATCATAACAATAATGCTTTGTGTAATATTGAAATGAGCCTTTTAAGTTTAAGTATTGGGTCTATATTTCTTCTATAAACATTTCCCCAAACTTCAAAACAATATTACATATGGAAAAATAAATGAATAATATAACATGTGCAGACATTTCTTATTCAGCATGTGTTTTACTTTATACCGAATAGCAATGGATTTGGATATTTTTCTTTAATATGTTCAATATGTGGCTTCAAACATATTTATGATCAATTATTATTTTCAAGAATTTAGTTCATATACTCTGTCAAGTTACTCTTTCTGGTAAAGATTTAGTCTTATTAATTTCTACATATTGAGATCTATTACTTAAAATAACTACTTAACCACTATTGTGAAACACTTTTAATTTATGGGAGTATTGGGATAGGATTGAGGAAGATGTCTGCTGTGGTGGTGGTTAGTTTGGAAATCAATTTAATAAAAGTAAGTTTAAGTCAGGTAACTTTAAAGTGCAGTCTGACATTTTAGTTTGGAGTAATTTATATTTTTATTTAGACATTGCAGTACACCATACTTCTGGATGTTGAGCTAGAAGAGGATAATGGCATGACAGAATAAAGTTAGAGTTAAAGTTGGGGTGCCAGTGATTGTCACACACACATTGGGTGTGGTGGAATTTGTCCTCTGCATTTGGCCCATCCCCGTGATCGCCCCTGGGAGGTGGGGGGAGCAGTGGGCAGCAGCGGTGCCGCGCCCGGGAATCATTTTTGGTGATTTGGCTCCAAAATTTTTTATAGTCTTTGGTATGACTCGGCCGGAGTTTTGAACTTGCGACCTGCCGATCTCAGGGCGGACACTCTAACCACTAGGCCACTGAGATGAAGGAGGCAAACCACATCTCAACAGCTTTCAATTAGCTATAGATTTTGAGAGTATAATGCGAATAACTATAACTTTACAACCGTTTGCTGTGAATAGTGTTGAATAATAATTACAAATAACAGCCTACATTAATAAATAGAATAAGAGCCGATATGTAAAGTGTTAAAAAGAGGAGAAGTGTGATTAAGCCTGGCGCTTAGAGCATGGCCTTGTGTGTTTGTTGTGACTAGGTTGGATAACCAGTCGGAGACAGCCAAGGCAAGGCGGGGCAGCTTTGTTTGTGTGGCGTTTTTCCAGGAAAGGGCAGACTCAAAGTGCTTCACAGACAACAAAGTGAAATGAAAGAAAATAAAAGCTAAATTAAAATGCAGACAATAAAAATAAAAACAGTGCGGACGTTAAAAGTTAAAAGACTAAAAGATTTAGCTGAAAGATAAGGAGAAACGTGAATAAATACATTCTTTTGTTTTGGAGAATATCACGTACAGCGGGAGGTCAGAGTGCAAGCATGACAGCTTGCTCGCGCCTACTGATAGACAAATGATAGTTTAAATTAACTTATAGATAATCTTTAAGTGAATTAAAAGGGTACTTAAATACACATGAAGTAGTACGTATAATCTTTGAATCAAGGTTATTGATTAGCAATTAATGGGATAGTTAAGACTGTAATTTTAAAACGTGATATGCAAAATTGAACTAACCGAGAGGATATGAAAACGATGGGTGTACATGTTTTGAGTTCCAAATTCTGGAGGAAAAAACCTCAACAAAACGTAAAACCATACAGACGGACTTGGGTGGTAGCCACGGTTGTGCTAGGTCAAGCGAGGGTGGAAAGGATATGCAGCAGGGGGACTGCCAACTTCTCTGAACAAGACAAGCTCCAAAGTTGTAGCCAGAACATGCTCACAAAAAATACAGGTGTGACAGCAGGACGAACAGCAGGATACAAACAGACCCCTGCTGGACATAAGTGTCAACGGACAATGTTCAACACAATCTTTGAAGCATTCCTTTGTGGTCAACCTGCACACACCTTGTAATGACCTGCTTACGAACTGTGCCCTGACAATTCAATACCGCACAGAAGGAACTTCCTGATGTTGCCTGACAGCACGACATCAGCTGACAACTACTAGGGACGCCTCCCAGGAACGAGTGGAAGACGGGGACTGCTCCAACTGTCCTAGCACTGGCTGACTGAGGTGCGTCCGTGTGCCCTGCCACCCAAACCGCCAAAGTGTATGATCACCAATTAGACGACTCATAATAGGAGCCTTTTGACTCTTATATATGGTGGGACTCAAGGTATGGCCGCTCATGTGAACTATCCTTACAACAATTAGAATGGTATAAGATGGACAACTAATGACCCACATTGTTCCTTTGCTCTCTGTCCTGCCTACGAAACCAAAAATGTAGGTCAAATGATAAAACAGGGCGTAGCTGCCGCTGATTGAACCGATACGCTATACCACATTTTCAATTATTTCGGTTGTCTGTTAAAAACAAAGCTATTGGTTGCAATTTGGACATTCCTGCTGTAGGCTACAAGGAGCTAGCAGCTACACAACAGCTGAGCTAAAATAACAAATTTAAGCATATCAAAAAATTGTAGTTGCTTATTACATACACAAATTCGCTTAGAGACAGAAGTCTGTAGAAAGTATTCAGTAACAAACGTGTCCGCATTATTAAACTTTCTACCACAGGAAATATACTGAACAAATACAGCAGTTACTGTCAGACTCTAATCCGGATTACCTTGTCTATCAGACACATGGTTAAAACCCACAACAACTTTCGTTCTAATTAATGTCCCGGGGGACAAGATTACAGAAAAGACAGATCGAGTGACAAAGGGGGGAGGAATTATGATTTATGAAAGAGAAAACATTAAAAGTAGATCAATTTGAGTATGTTGAAATTAAAATTACATTTTCCTCAGAAATGTATTTCAAGGTAATTGTAGTATACCGACCGACCACAGCTAAAGACATTTTTCTTGATTCATTTTCAGACATCCTCAAACAGCATAGTATGAAAGAAGTAACGTCATGGGGGACGTTAATCTGGACTGGTTAAATAAAACACGTAGAAAGAAACTTAAGGATATTATAAACGGCTTCTACATGATACAAATGATAAGCAGCCCTACTAGAATTACAATTGGATGACAAAAATCAAAGAGAACATCTGTAAATACATGAATACAAAACCAGAAAGAAGAGTGTAAAATAAAAATACCATTGGATTAATAAAACAATTTGGATTCTAATAAAGACATCGGGACTCAGCTCTCAAAAGAGCAATTAAAACAGGTCTAAATACAGATTGTATGATTTTAAAAGTTTGGAGGAACAAAGTTACAATGTTTATGCGGAAGTCTTAGAAAGTTATGGAAAACCAGATACAAACTTACGGAAAAAGAGCAAACAAGAAACAACACTATAACATTAAATATCAATGGCGCTACTATTGCAGACAGTCTGGACATAAGTAATAATTTTAATGAACATTTCATCCAGTCTGTACAAACCCTGAATAAAAAATCCCTCAAAATCAGTGCAAATAATTGTCATTTATTCAGGATGGACTAATTTTAGAATTAACAAATGAAACAAAGTTAAACAAAATCGTCACTGCATTATCAGACTCACGATCTAGAGATATATATATATATGGGTTGGACACTATCTTCCTAAAAACATATAAGGATTGTATTATTGCTCGTATAACAACAATTGATATATAAATCAATAACGGAAAAGACTTTCCCTACCACGTCGAGAAACTGCTACTATGATTAAATCCATAAAGCAGGAAATAAAGAAGACCAGAACATGTACAGACCAATTAGCCTTCTCCACGTTATAACAAAAGGAATAGAAAATTGAAATTAAAAAGTGGCTTTGGAGCAATCAAGGCTGCTCACACGGTCACTAAGAGGGGCATTATGTTGACACATCAATTTAATGAGTATTATATTTATCTATGAGAGCATTTTTGTTGTAAATTGTGAGGTATGGCTGTTAAAAGCTTGGTTGTTGTTATGAATGATGACAGATGTGAACAAGAGCAGGTATTGTCTTTGTGTGATGATGTAAATAAGGTGTGGTTGTATTGTATATTAAGTATGTGTCCATGAAGGGGCATTTGGTGACTTTTCTTATCATTGATTACATGCTACAGTATGATTATTTTTTGATTAATTATTGATTATTATGAATGTATATATTTATTATGATTAATTAGTGTCATAATTGTATTGCTTGATTTTTGGATCCCTTTAATGTAGGTAGCCAGGGACTACAGATGGAAAGTAGCTATTTAGATATAATCTGGTACAGAACATATCTGTTTCTGAACTTAATGTTTCTGTGCATTGTCCCATCATAAATACTAAATTAAATACAACTATTTAGTGAATTATTGAGGCCACAATAATTCACTAGGTGTTGTAAAATATCAAAGTACTATTGCAAAAGCGAACAGTGACCTCAAACATGACCTGTCCTCCGCCTCTGTTCTTGCTGCGCTTGACTATCAGCTGCCTTTTCTTTTTCTTGGATGTTTCTGAAACTACTAATACTACTACCACTATTACTATTACTATTACTACGACTAACACTGTCCCTGTGAGAGGGACAGAGGGGGGAGGTGAGTTTGCATTGGGTCAAGTTTGAGCGTGTTGAGGTTTTATTTAATCGATATGATCAATCCGGTACAAGGATAAAGGAACGTAATGATTTAGATTGACAATTGCAGTGGTTGGCGGAAGCAACCCCACCCTCAAAGGAGGGTGCCAATTCAGTAATTAAATGTTTTGTGAATTATCTAATATCCCGACATGGTTTCCCCAAAAAGATTAGGTCAAACAACGGCACCTAATTTAAGAAAACAGGTTAATCTTCTTCAGTCACAAGATCAGCACTTCTCAGGACCAGCAGCTTCCTAGGAAGGTGGAAAGACCATGAGACCAAAATGGTAAGTTTGCAAAATGTAGAATTTGTGTGCCAGTTCCTCTGTGCAGATTTGAGGATGAAAGCAGCCACTCCAGATTCCCTTGCACTCGCTAAGAGGGGCACGGTCAAAGCAAATCCAGGATCAACACCCGATACCTGACTGGAAGGAACCGAGAGGAGAGACAACACCTTGCCAGCGATGACGAGAACAACTAAGGTTGCCAGCCAATGTGTCCACCGGGACTCCAGCAGCTGTGGAAAGAAGTGTCGGGAGTGCCGAAGCGGCGAGGAGGCCTAGAAGCAAGCCGAGGGCCTGGACCAAAGCCCCACGCCCCATACTCTGCCCCCGCCCCCACAGCTCCAACTTTTTCTCAGCTTTTCCCCAAAGCGGCCAGCGCGCACATGCCATTGCACAGTCTGCCCAATGGACTGAACCACACCCCAAGAAGAGACAGAGACAGACTGTTTAAGTGGATCTCTTTCTTCACCAAGGCAGCCAAAAGCTCAACGAGGTGTCGGCAGGCCACCAGCCTGAGGCACCACCGAGCCATCTATACGAGCACTAATCGAACATAGACTCATACGAAATTCAGTTGTGTGTTCAAAATTAATTGGTAATTAACAATATTGGTAACTACATCCATTGCAAATGCCGGGAAAAATATTTTTGCAAATGTCTTACAGTCATAAGTCTATATACATTCATCTATTTATGTTCAATGATGTTCATGATCAAAGTATTTGTTATTCCTTTACTAAATCAAAGGGTAGGCCACTAATTGTGTTCTGTGAGATGGTTTTACTGCAGGCTGGTAACAGCGATCGCTCTGAAGGAGGGTCATAGACGGAATTTTTGCCTCGTATAAAAACATTGAGGTTTTTGCCTCTATCTGTGGTAGAGATTTAACATGTGGTCTACATCAGAAATTGTTTTGGTCCAGGGTCTTAAGACCCTGGAAGGCGGGTATGTAGTAGAATTTCTGACCTTTGACCTATATTGCATGTCTAATAAGAATGTACGCTCATTTAATGTATCTTCTATTCTGTGCCAGTGGGACAAAGGTGAATATGGAGTTGTGCCAACCTGTCTACAGAATGTTTAGAATTTCCTAATATGACTAAGAGATACAAGGTTGTTTTGGAACAGACAAAACCAAAACAAAACAATCGTGACGCATTATATAACAAACATTGACGCACAAGAGACATATAAAAAATGTCAGAAGACCGTAACTCGACAGTGATTTTGGCTTGTGTGTGTCTTGTTTACTCCGGAGTAACATGTGGTCTGTCTGCACGGCCAACTTAATTCAACCTGCACTTCTGATAATGGGTAAATAAATTTGTTGTACTAAACTACTTTTGTTGCCTGTTTAAGCTTCGGACAATCCACTACAATGGCACGGTAGAAAATCATCATGATGTGGGTGCTTACGCCGTACAATCTTAATCTTCGCAAAAAATATAGCCTCTGTTGCAGTCTATTGCACAGTTTGTCAATATGTGTCTTCCAGCAGAGAAGATTATCAATATGAATCCCTAAATATTTATATGAGGATACCTGGGTGATTTCCTGATTTTTGATGACCACTGGCTCATGGTCAGTCACTTTCCTCGGATCCAAAACCATTTCCTGTGTCTTGGTCACATTTAAAAAAGGATGGTTGGTATCCCACCACCTAATAAATATGTCTATCTCGTCTTGGTACACAGAGGGGTCCGTATCCTTGTGTAGAAGGCTTAGGAGCACGGTATCGTCCGCAAATTTCACCATATAATTGTTAGGGTGCACAGTCCTACAATCATTGGTGTACAATGTAAACAGTGTTGGTGATACAACACAATTACCCCTGTTACCTGATGACACCCCATGATACTCTTGATTACTCCTGATACCATAGTTTATGCTTCATGCCATGCCATGTAAGTTTTTGTTTTTTCACGTCACAGTAAGTGTAGTTTTGTTTCATGTCCATAGTTTCTGTCTAAGTGTTAGTTTTGTTCCCTGCGTTAAGTTTGTATGTCCGCCTTGTGTGCGCCTTTTGTTTTGTTTGTACTTTGAGTAAAAGATTAAAACATGTATCTACCTTCATCCGATGTCCGGTCCAGTTGTTTTGCACCACGGGAAAACATGCCTCAAAGTCCATGTCGTGACAGAATGTCGCCAGCATTCCGTTCTCCCGCAAGCAACTTGGAGACGATGGAGGAAGGAAGGTGGGAGGCGTTAGGAGCCATGGAGGATCGAGACTTAATTTGGGGACCAAATGGCAAACTGATCCCGATCAGCTCTGTGTAGCCCGAGGACGTTGGACAGGACGCGTCGTTCCTCCGGGCGGAAACAGGTTGCTGCCAGCCCGGCAGCCTTAGGATGACGTCATGCCGCCGCCTGGTCTATGACGATGACGTCATAGACCAGGATTTTTTTTTCTAAATTATTTTTCTTTTGATCTCCCGCCTCCAACAAAAGACTCCATGTCCATGATAAGGGATTATCAGGACATGTTTTTGAAAATTAGATCTTGTCAAACCAAGCCACCCAGTAAATTTCATGCTCCGCCCCCCAGGACTCAAGCCTCGCCCACGTCACAAGATTTTTCTTTTTTTCTGCCCACTCAACCCCAGGTGGGTAAGAATGAAAGGCATTTTGGACAATTTAGAGGCTAGGGCCCGGAACTGTGTTGGTGGAGTGACTCAGCTGCACCCAGTCAGGCAGCAACCTCTAGCCCGGCCACCACCACCAGTTTTTCGTCATGCCAAGCCACAGCCTCCAGCCCGACCACCACCACCAGTTTTTCGTCATGCCAAGCCACAGCCTCAAGCCCGGCCACCACCACCAGTTTTTCGTCATGCCAAGCCACAGCCTCCAGCCCGGCCTCCACCACCAGTCTTTCGGCGTGCCAAACCACAACCCCCAGCTAGGCCACCTCCGCCAAAGCCAAGGCTAGCACCTGCTCCAAGGCTAGCACCTGCTCCGAGGCTAGCATCTGCTCCAAGGCTAGCACCTGCACCACGGCTAGCTCCTGTCGTAGCTCCACGGCTAGCTCCACGCCAAGCTCCAAGGCTAGCACCTGCGCCAAGGCTAGCAGCTGCGCCAAGGCTAGCACCACGCCAAGCTCCACGGCAAGTTTCAGTACCTGCACCACGGCGGGTTCCAATTCCTGCACCACAGCGGGTTCCAGTACCTGCACCATGGCGGGTTCCAGTACCTGCACCACGGCAGGTTCCTGTACCTGCACCACGCCAAGCTTCAGTACCTGCACCACGCCAAGCTTCAGTACCTGCACCGCGGCAACTTCCTGTACCTGCACCACGCCAAGCTTCAGTACCTGCACCACGCCAAGCTCCAGTACCTCCACCATGCCAAGCTCCACCATGCCAGGTTCCACCACGTCAAGTGGCGCCAGTCGCAGCTCCACGACGCCAAGTGGCGCCAGTCACAGCTCCACGACGCCAAGTGCCGCCAGTTGCAGCTCCACGACGCCAAATGTCGCCAGTCGCAGCTTCACGACACCAAGTGCAGCCAGTCGCAGCTTCACGACGCCAAGTGCAGCCAGTCGCAGCTTTAAGCCGCCAAGTGCCGCCAGTCGCAGCTTCACGCCGCCAAGTGCCGCCAGTCGCAGCTTCACTACGCCAAGTGCCGCCAGTCGCAGCTTCACGACGCCAAGCGCCGCCAGTCGCAGCTTCACGACGCCAAGTGCCGCCAGTCGCAGTTCCACGACGCCAAGACCCAAGCCAACTCCCCAAACCAAGACCCACGCCAAGACCCGTCGCCTGCCGCACCACGCCAACTTCTCCGCCTGCCGCATCCACGCCGGACTCGTCGTCTGCTTCCACGCCAGCCTCGACGTCATCTGCTGCTTCCACGCCTGACTCGTCGTCTGCTTCCACGCCAGCCTCGACGTCGTCTGCTGCATCCACGCCTGCCACAACGACGCGCCCACCTCCTCGTCGGCTACAGATGTGGCCATTCCCGGGTCGCCCACCTCGTCAGGTACAGCGCCGTTCTACGCGTCGCCGGCACCTGACTCTGCCCCGGTGGATTCGGGGACACTTGGTCTGGCGACCCATCGTCAAGTCCCCCTCCCGCCCTCCCATGACTCTTGATCACTGTTTTTTTTTTGGACATCTGGGATCTGTCCTTAAGGAGGGGTCTCTGTCATGTTCTGTGTTCATGTTTTGTTTAGTTATGTTCTGTGGGTTTAAGACTCTTTTTAGTTCCTGTTTACGCTCCTTTGTTTGGTTTCCATGACGACTCATTTGTTTCACCTGTCATGTTTGGACTCAGGCACCTGTTTTTAATCATGAGACTATTATTTAAGCCTGAGTTGCCAGGTAGTCAGCCTGGCGACATTGACATTATTCATGCTCATATCATGCTCTGTTTATTCATAGTTCATGCTGTTCTTTCAGGTCACAGTAAGTGTAGTTTTGTTTTATGTCCATAGTTTCTGTCCATGTGTTAGTTTTTGTTTTCATAGCCTAGTTTGTTTCTCCGCCTTGTGCACGCCTTTTGTTTGTTCCTTTTTTGAGTAATAGATTAAACATGTATTTACCTTCACGCCATGTCCAGTCTGATTCGCTTGCACCACGGGAAAACATTCTTCGCAGCGAGCCGCGAAAGCCTCGCGGCAAGCTGCACCAAGGTCGGAGGTCAAGACACAACCGACTCATCGTGTAAATAAAAACTTCTCCCTATCAGCGTATTATGGATACGGCAACAGCAGAAGTCACACTGATTTGCAGGTGTGTAATTTGTTGTGAGTTTATGCAATTTGTTGGTTTTGTTCTTTGAACAAGGTGATGTTCATGCACGGTTCATTTTGTGCACCAGTAAAACATGGTAACACTTTAGTATGGGGAACATACTCACTATTAATTAGTTGCCTATTAACATGCAAATTAGTAACATATTGGCTCTTAACCAGTCATTATTAAGTACTTATTAATGCCTTATTCGGCATAGCCTTATTATAACCCTAACCCTCTAACCCTAACCCTAACCAAATAACTCTAAATTAAGTCTTTGTTACTTAGAATATGTTCCCCATACTAAAGTGTTACCAAATTCATATAACTTTGTCTTGAATTTGAAAAAAACAAACATCTTATTTTTCACTAAAGAAGGGTTCGGTGAATGTGCATATGAAACTAATGGGGTTCGGTACCTCAAACAAGGTTAAGAACCACTGATAAATATATATATATATATATATATATATATATATATATATATATATATATATATATATATATATATATATATATATATATATATATATATATATATATATATATATACACACACATATATACACACACATATATACACACACATATATACACACATATACATATAGATAAATATACATATATATGTATATATACTAGGGGTGTAACGGTAGTTCGGTTCATTTTCGATACAGTAAGAAAACAACAAAATATATATTTTTTGGTTATTTATTTACCAAATTTGTAAACAATGGCTTTATCCTTTTATAATTGGTAACACTATAACAATTCTGCCCACGTTAATCAACATTAAACTGCCTCAAGTTGTTGCTCAGATTAAATAAAATGACAAAACTTTTCTTCTACATATAAAAAGTGCAACATTAAACATTTTCTAGTCAACTCATCATGCTTAATTTATTACAGCATTTGGGAAGCCTGTAGTTTATTTTTATTATGTAAATGTTATATTTTTATCAACATGTGTTAGCAGGGACCCTGCCATTCAAAACTAGGCTGCTCCATTACTAATGATTAATGTAACTATAGCTGAAAAAATAGTACAATAGCAATAGGAGAGACTATTCATCCTTGAACACCATGGAGTTCATGTAGGCTTAATGATGCAGTTACATTATTATATCAACTATCAGAGACAGCTTCAGGAAACTCTTCATTTAACATAAAGTCGTTTTTTGCTGCTTTAACACAGCTCAATCAACACAGAACAAGTTAAAGTGAAATAACAGACAAACAGGGCTTTGCTGTCCGTAACACACACACACACACACACACACACACACACACACACACACACACACACACACACTCACACACACCGCAAAATGAGCTAACGTTACGCTAAAAGCGAATTCGCCTTCACCTCAAGCCAGGACTGCGAGCGAGTTGAGCTGCAGTTTATGTTTCTAGAACGTGAACGGGCTCATAGTTATGTTACTAGTAGTTGACTGGGAGGTGTTTATTATAATTTGGGGAGAGTCCGCTGCCTTATGCTCACCTGCTAAACACCTTTCTGCTAACCCCACCACAGGAGCACTGACTCCATGCGCTCTGAATACGCACTGCTGATTGGCTGTTACATGCGCTCTGAATACGCACTGCTGATTGGCTGTTACCGCCCTGCTTGTAACCAATCAGATGGTTGTGTGGGTGGGACAATGCTGGGTGCTGCGGAATACTGACAGAGACAGAGGCAGTACGAAGCGGAGCAGCTTGTTACCGTTTCGGTACGGGGGTTTCGGTTCGGTTCGGAGGTATACCGAACGAGTTTCCACATGGACATATTAAGTAGCGTTGTGTAAACAATGCACACTGAGGCACAACACACGGCATGCTAGCGGCGACCGGGCTACGATAGACTGACTCGTTCGGTACACCTCTGAACCGAACCGAAACCCCCGTACCGAAACGGTTCAATACAAATACACGTACCGTTACACCCCTAATATATACATATACATATATATATATATATATATATACATATATGAATACATATATACATATATACATGTATACATTAGGGGTGTGGGAAAAAATAGATTTGAATTCAAATCGCCATTCTCACTTTGTGCGATTTAGAATCGATTCTCATTTTTAAAAAATCGATTTTTTTTTAATTTTTTTTTTTTAATTATTATTTTTTATTTATTTTTTAAATTAATCAATCCAACAAAACAATACACAGCAATACCATAACAATGCAATCCAATTCCAAAACCAAACCCGACCTAGCAACACTCAGAACTGCAATAAACAGAACAATTGAGAGGAGACACAAACACGACACAGAACAAACCAAAAGTAGTGAAACAAAAATGAATATTATCAACAACAGTATCAATATTAGTTACAATTTCAACATAGCAGTGATTAAAAATCCCTCATTGACATTATCATTAGACATATTTAAATAATTAAAAAAAAGAACAATAGTGTCACAGTGGCTTACACTCAATGTTCCCTCTAATTTTTCATGTTTGTGAGCAAACGCAAAAACTCCCTGAGCATTCAGTGGAGCACATGTGAGCAACATCAGACGTGCACACTGGGGCTACACCAGCAACACACCTGTCCCAAACCTGACTAAATAACAAGTTCAATCTCCATCCATCCATCCATTTTCTACCGCTTGTCCCTTTCGGGGTCGCGGGGGGTGCTGGAGCTTATCTCCGCTGCATTCGGGCGGAAGGCGGGGTACACCTTGGACAAGTCACCACCTCATCGCAGGGCCAACACATATAGACAGACAACATTCTCTTATTATTATATTCAAATGACAGCAGTCATTTCCATGAGATGATTTTCTAATATAAGTGTTTAGGCCCACTTACAATGACAGTAACAAAAAATATTGTTTTTCATGAACTGTGTACTTGTATTGTTTGTCTGGGTGGAGGTCCTGCTTTGGAAATAATTTGTACCCCTTTCAAACATTGCATTTAGTTCCCATTAAAACATTCACATGTTGCACAATGAGATGTAAGCAGGGGATCATGTGTACATTCCTGCAACTTCCTGTTTGTAAAAAATATATTTTTATTAGTATTTATTTAATATACTAACAGCATTTCATGATTAATATTTATAAATTAAGATTCCTAATAAATGACACTAGAATAAGCACACATTTGATTGGTAAATCATAGTGTAACGACCTGGAATGACACTTTATGTGTGGTGTTGGAGTTGTCCGACTTTTTGTGTGGCTGTAAACGCATCACTGGCTAAGTGCCATATGTGCATGTGTTGGCGCAAGTGAGAAAGAGCGAGCGGCTGCTGTTGATATAACAAAGTTGCTTTTGGTCTGGTTTGTACTGCCATACTTGCCAACCCTCCCGGATTTTCCGGGAGACTCCCAGAATTCAGCGCCTCTCCCGAAAACCTCCCGGAAGAAATTTTCTCCCGAAAATCTCCCGAAATTCAGCCGGAGCTGTAGGCCACGCCCCCTCCAGCTCCATGCGGACCTGAGTGGGGACAGCGGCGACAGTCTGTTTTCACGTCCGCTTTCCCACAATATAAACAGCGTGCCTGCCCAATCACGTTATAACTGTAGAATGATCGAGGGCGAGTTCTTGGTTTCTCATGTGGGTTTATTGTTAGGCAGTTTCATTAACGTCCTCCCAGCGCGGTAACAACACACAACAACAGCAGTCACATTTTCGTCTACCGTAAAGCAGTTCGTCTGCCATAAACAGCAATGTTATGACACTCTTAAACAGGACAATACTGCCATCTACTGGATAGCCTCCGGAACACTGAAATTCAAGTATTTCTTTTATTTATATGTATAATAAAATAAATATATATATATATATATATATATATATATATATATATATATATATATATATATATATATATATATATATATATATATATATATATATATATATATATATATATATATATATATATATATATATATATATATATATATATATATATATATATATATGAAATATATATGAAATACTCGAGTTGGTGAATTCTAGCTGTAAATATACTCCTCCCCTCTTAACCACGCCCCCCGCCCCACCCCCCACCTCCCGGAATCGGAGGTCTCAAGGTTGGCAAGTATGTGTACTGCAGAAAATGACCACTTTTGCTACATATCATTTTTTTTACTAATGTTTTGGTGATGTGTTTATGGCCGACAATAAAGAGTTTTGCTCAGTAAAGTGATCGATGGAATTCATGTCCTCAAAGCGTCTCGACAGACTTTACAATATTTGAACAATGATGACGAAAACTGTTTTCTCTGTCGTGTCCGTGTCGTGTTGAAAATTGTTATGCGCTTATTTTTTTGGTTGATTTTGTGCGTGGCATAGATTTGCCGATTGAATCGAATCGTGGGACATCCAAAGATTCACAGCCCTTATATATATACACGTGTATATATACACATATATATATACATATACATATATACAGATATACTGTATGTATATATATATATATATATATATATATATATATATATATATATATATATATATATATATATATATATATATATATATATATATATAAACATACATACAGTATGTATACATACATACACATATATATGTATATATACACATTCATACATACATATGTATACATACATACATACATATGTATATATACCAGAGGTGGGACCAAGTTTTTGTTTTGCAAGTCACAAGTAAGTCTCAAGTCTTTGCCCTCAAGTCTCGAGTCAAGTCCCGAGTCAAGACAGGCAAGTCCCGAGTCAAGTCCAAAGTCAAGACTGGAAAGTCTCAAGTCAAGTCCCAAGTCCTGCATTTTGAGTTTCGAGTCCTTTCAAGTCTTTTTAACCACAGACTAATATATTTACACAGATTGTGTATGCTTTTCAAACGCTGTATTTATTTATTAAAACAAGTGCATTTTAAGTTGCAGGGAAAAAAATTGTGCTTACATTGCATTTAATAATAGCACTATTAACCAGTCATTTTAAACATTTAACTCATTCCTTTACAGAAAAAACATTTGAAAAAACCAGTGCAACTGTACTTATTTGCACAAAAGTGTTACCATTGTATTTCCATGTCATATTGCATTGTAACTAGTTCCACAGCAGTTTCTATCCTGTTCTTACCTTATCTCATTGATCTCATCTCATCTCATACTGTATGTGTGTTGATGTGTGCGTACACATGAAAAACATAAATACATGAACATAACAATGAACAGAGTTGTACTTTTTAGATGTCAGGGCCCTATGCCATATGTACACATATTTTTAATATAGTATACATTTTAACTGACCTTTTTTTGACTGTTTGTCTTTTTGTAGGTGGCTAAAATACGCGGTGCTGCTGACCGCCGTCTAACATTACGTGACTGTGTGTGATACATTGACTAATGTAACGTCATTTATAGGTACCTCATGCAACCCTGCTTAAAAAAAATCACTTGACAAAAAGTATGAATAAGGTAGCGAACTGCAGTGGACGAAACAGATTGCTGTGTTTGCAATGACGTTATAACCATAGACATCTTATAAGTAGACGCAGCATTGGCTGCTGTGACACGAGCAATTAGGCCGCCATCTTGAACTGGGGATGAGGAGTCGGCGAGCAGCCTAAACTGACAGTTGACAGGTAGAAAACAAAGATGCCAGGCTGGTGTTCAGCGTTTTCCTGCTCAAATGAGCGGACTGTTGAAAATAGGAATCGGGGGATTACTTTTCACAAGTAAGATTTAACATAAACATACTATTGGTTGTATTTTGTGAAAAGAATATTACCACAGAGTTGAGAAGGAGCAAAGATCTTCAATATTTGTATGTGAAAGTCACAAAGAAATCTTTTCTGGGGGAGGTTGACGCCCCTACAGGGTTTTTGTTTACAAACTTTCAGCCCCACCTAAAACAAAATTCACAAGCCGCCACTGATTATGATGCATTCTCATTTTAGGCAAAATATAAGACAATACTTTCTTAACAGTATAATTGTAACCAGGAATAAGTCTTCAAGTAACAATATTCAAATACTAACATTGTTGGGTAAGACAGAATTTGGTTTTATTCTGAATCCAGTGAAACAGATTGGTGGTTTCAGCTGATATAAAGACTTTCAGGTGTTTATATATGTTTACGTTTAAGTATTTGGCAGACGCTTTTATCCAAAGCGACATACATAAAAAATACATATAAAACAATCAGTGCAAACATGATCATTTAAGGGAAGAATGTAATACAAAATATCAATACAAAGTGTCAAGACAGAATAAACTCTCTGCTGCTACAGCAACAGAGATACAGTCTATAAGATATATAGATATCTAATGTATACATACATTGTTTATGTAGGATATACGCATGTATATATAACCTAATCATATTGTTTCTTCAATTTAAAAATAGTTGACCGTTTTTTTCCCCCTTCTCTGGGATTATATTCCCAGTTTTGATCTCGGACGTCTGGTCACTTATAGCTATAAGAATATTCTATTACTGTTAAGCAAACTATGAATAATAAAACACGCCAAAACATGTGTCCTTTATCATAGCTACAAGTATGACAAAAAAACGTGTGAAAATCAGTGGTATTCAGTGAGGTAAGATTAATTAAATGCGCTGACAGTTCATTGCTCCTGCCAAATGAATTGCACTGAGTGGAGCGGATCACCACTCCAAGATGGCGGCCCCGCGTCTTGTCAGCGCCAGTAGGCAGTAGCGCTTGATGCTGCGTCTACTTATAAGATGTCTATGGTTATAACGTTAGCAGTGAGTTTACAGCCTCACTGATTTAACTACACAGCAAATAAAAGTCACATTACTTAGCCAATAAACGTTAGCTTACATTCAAAATGTACCGTTCTTTGTGCAACTTCAAATGTCGAACGAAGTTGGAAGTTGTTGCGTCTCCGTCTGTAATATTCGAACTGCATGTTTAGCATATGCAATTAGTTTTTTGTTGACTAAGTCGTAGTTTTTATACCCGAACGAAACCAACTTTGGCATACATTTTTCTCACTGGCGCGACGCTTGACAACTCTTCTTCGTTGGTTTTCCTGCAATTTGATTGGATGAGTGCTTTGTGACGAAAACAACGTAGAACTAATTAGATTGACTATTGTACTGAGAGCACACACGCTGACACACACACAACACACTGATAGATAGACAGACACGTACAAAATAAAAGCTACGGAGCGCTTCTGAATAACTTTTTAACCTTTGGGTTTTGGGGAAAGTAGCAAGTCATGTCAAGTCAAAAGGCTCAAGTCCAAGTGAAGTCACAAGTCATTGACGTTAAAGTCTAAGTCGAGTTGCAAGTCTTTTTACATTTTGTCAAGTCGAGTCTAAAGTCATCAAATTCATGACTCGAGTCTGACTCGAGTCCAAGTCATGTGACTCGAGTCCACACCTCTGATATATACATACATATATATATGTACACATACATACATACACATATATATATATACATACATACACATATATATGTATATATATACACACATAAATACATACACATATACGTTTGTATATATATAAAAACCCCATTTCCATATGAGTTGGGAAATTGTGTTAGATGTAAATATAAACGGAATACAATGATTTGCAAATCATTTTCAACCCATATTCAGTTGAATATGCTACAAAGACAACATATTGATGTTCAAACTGATAAAACAATTTTTTTTGCAAATAATCATTAACTTTAGAATTTGATGCCAGCAACACGTGACAAAGAAGTTGGGAAAGGTGGCAATAAATACTGATAAAGTTGAGGAATGCACATCAAACACTTATTTGGAACATCCCACAGGTGAACAGGCAAATTGGGAACAGGTGGGTGCCATGATTGGGTATAAAAGTAGATTCCATGAAATGCTCAGTCATTCACAAACAAGGATGGGGCGAGGGTCACCACTTTGTCAACAAATGCGTGAGCAAATTGTTGAACAGTTTAAGAAAAACCTTTCTCAACCAGCTATCGCAAGGAATTTAGGGATTTCACCATCTACGGTCCGTAATATTATCAAAGGGTTCAGAGAATCTGGAGAAATCACTGCACGTAAGCAGCTAAGCCTGTGACCTTCGATCCCTCAGGCTGTACTGCATCAACAAGCGACATCAGTGTGTAAAGGATATCACCACATGGGCTCAGGAACACTTCAGAAACCCACTGTCAGTAACTACAGTTGGTCGCTACATCTGTAAGTGCAAGTTAAAACTCTCCTACGCAAGGCGAAAACCGTTTATCAACAACACCCAGAAACACCGTCGGCTTCGCTGGGCCTGAGCTCATCTAAGATGGACTGATACAAAGTGGAAAAGTGTGGGGTCGTGGTTGGGGCGTGGCCAATGGCGTGGTTAAGAGGAGAGTATATTTACAGCTAGAATTCACCAAATCAAGTATTTCACATATATATATATATATATATATATATATATATATATATATATATATATATATATATATATATATATATATATATATATATATATATATATATATATATATATATATATATATATATATATATAAAAAAAATATATATATATATATATATATATATATATATATATATATATATGTATGAAATACTTGACTTTCAGTGAATTCTAGCTATATATATATATTTTATTTTAATTGTATTATACATATAAATAAAAGACATACTTGAATTTCAGTATTCTGCAGGCTATCCGGTAGGTGGCAGTATTGTCCTGTTTAAGAGTGTAACAACATTGCTGTTTATGGCAGACGAACTGCTTTACAGTAGACTAAACGTGACTGCTGTTGTTGTGTGTTGTTACCGCGCTGGGAGGACGTTAATGAAACTGCCTAACAATAAACCCACATAAGAAACCAAGAACTCTCTCTGCTTGTTGTGCACTCTACTCTCTAAAAGCCGTAGATGTTATGACGTCATTGGGCAGGCAAGCTGCTGGGAAAGCGGACGTGAAAACGGCTGTCCCCACTCAGGTCCGCATTGAGCTGGAGGGGGCGTGGCCTCCAGCTCCGGCTGAATACCGGGAGTTTGTCGGGAGAAGGGAGGTTGTCGGGAGAGGCGCTGAATACCGGGATTCTTCCGCTAAAAACGGGAGGGTTGGCAAGTATGACATATACATACATAAATATATATATACATATATATATATACATACATTTATATATATATATATATATATATATATATATATATATATATATATATATATATATATATATACATACATATATATATATATATATATATATATATATATATATGCATGTATATATAATGTATATATATATATATATATATATATATATATATATATATATATATATATATATATATATATATATATATACACACATATATATACAGATATATATATATATAAATATATATATACATATACATAGATATACATACATATATATACATATGTATATACATATACATATACACAGATATACATACGTATATATATACATATATACACAAATATATATATATATATATATATATATACATATACATACATATGTATGTATATACACATACATACATGCACATATATATATGTAAAAATATATACACATACATACATACATACATACATACATACATACATACATACATACATACATACATACACATATTATATATACATACATACATATATACATATACATACATAAATATATATATACATATATACAGATATATACATATACACATATGTATATATATATATGTGTGTATATGTGATATATATATATATATATATATATATATATATATATATATATATATATATATATATATATATATATATATATATATATATATATATATATATACACACATATACATAGATATATATACATATACATACACAAATATATATATATATATATATATATACACACATATACATAGATATATATACATATACATACACAAATATATATATATATATATATATATATATATATATATATATATATATATATATATATATATATATATATATATATATATATATATATATATATATATATATATATATATATATATATATATATATATATACACACATACATACATACATATATATATTAGGGGTGTAACGGTATGTGTATTCGTATTGAACCGTTTCGGTACGGGGGTTTCGGTTCGGTTCGGAGGTGTACCGAACGAGTTTCCACATGGACATATTAAGTAGCGTTCTGCACGTTGTGTAAACGATGCACACTGAGGCACAACACACGGCATGCTAGCAACGACCGGGCTACGATAGACTGACCATACGTCCTCTTTTCACCGGACATGTCTTCTTTTGTGGGGCTGTCCCGCGGAGTTTCTTAAATGCCTCAAATGTCCGGCATTTTGAGTTAGGGTTGCGTGTATTTTCAAAGTACGTTCAGGGTTAAGAAGGGGTTAAAAACAAAACAAATTGTGCGCGCAGCAGCATTCGTGAGGGAGGGGCAGAGACAGAGAGAGCGAGAGAGTTAAGATAAACGCTCATGCGTCGCCAGGCTCCGCTTTTTATCGATAGATTTATCAGATTTAACTTTTTATCATCTATAGCAGGGGTGTCAAAAGTGTGCCCAGGAAGCCATTTGCGGCCCACAGCTAATGTTTTCAAGGCCCACGGCACATTCTAAAAATACCATTAAAATAAACAAAAACATAACAAAAGTTAAATAAAAAAGCTTAAAGGTTAAATGTAATTTAGAAAAAGTTGCAATGTTGACTAAAAAAACAAAGCTGTTTTTGTTTTTTTCTTTCAAACTGTCATTGCTCAAAACATAATATTGAATCAAAATCGATATTATAAATTATTGACCTATCCAAGGTTCCGATTACTTCACATCAAATATACCACTAAGAAAAATATTTTTGGTGGAAGACTTTGCAAATTTGGTAAATAAATAACCAAAAAATGTATATTTTGTTGTTTTCTTACTGTACCGAAAATGAACCGAACCGTGACCTCTAAACTGAGGTATGTACAGAACCGAAATTTTTGTGTACACCCCTAATATATATATATATATATATATATATATATATATATATATATATATATATATATATATATATATGTATATATACATACATACATATATATATGTATACATACATATATGTATACATACATTCATACATATGTATACACACATACATACATATATATACACATACATATATATGCACACACACACACACACACACACACACACACATATATACATATATATATATATATATATATATATATATATATATATATATATATATATATATATATATATAAATATATATACATCATCGCAGGGTAGATAGATGGATACATGTTTGTTACATGTTTTCATGTATCCATCTATCTACCCTGCGCTGAGGTGGCGACTTGCCTTACGCCCAAATGCAGCTGAGATAGGCTCTAGCACCCCCGTAGAAAATGGATTGATCGATCAATCTCTCCATCTATCTATCTATTTAACTATATATATATTATAAAAATATACATACATACACACACACACCAGCCCCCAGACACATTTTTACAGACCATTGTGGCCCCTGACTCAAAATAATTGCCCATATCTGTTTTATGTTAACACCAAACGCACACAAATGTAAAATGTAAACGATGGCACTATTTCTATTGGTATTATTGTGTCATGAAGGTCTTTAAACGGCAAGCAGGCCTTGGAGCAAGAACAGGGGAAAGCGAAAAGGTCATAATGGCAGTGTGATGACTGTACATACAGTACATACAATACATACATCTACATAAGCCAGTGTATGCGGCTTTGTCCATGTCATGTAAAAACTACACGGTGGAACATCATCCCCCCCTTTTGTGCTGCACGCCGCTTCATGCCAACAAGCATGACAGATTGGACACACTGCTCCATCCTTTAACATTTCACTAAACAACAGATGAGTGTGTGATAACATGGACTCTCCACGTGACCACAGACAACCTCTGAGTGTGTGTCTGTGGAGGAAAAGGTACCATTAAAATAGATGTATGGTTGATGACATGGCGATGGCGCTTAACACGCGTTGAGAAGAAATTGCCTATCAATAAGTGCTGTCATTGTTTGCAGTAAAAACACACATTAAGCATGGAGATAGGGAGGGATGGTAACGATGCTAAGCTAAAGAGGCTACATTCAAACAGAAGAAGAGAGCTCACCAGACCTTTTGTGAGCGTGTGTTGTGTGTGAGTGAGTGAGTGTGTGTCTGCACACACACACACACACACACACACAGAGGAGACTTTAGCCGCTCGGTATCGCTGCTCCACAGCTTTGTAGGGCGACGAACGCAGGCTGGCTCTCGAACGACGCTTTTGAATTCATCGGCTCCGGTAGTAACAAGCAGGACGCAGCGCCGTGGAAAGGCTACTGGAGCTCTGCCATAGCACGATAGTGTGAGTGGATGATGCTGGAGTGAGCAGAGATGTGCATCCAGCTACCGACGCAGCATCATCACGTCCACTGCCTGCCTGCCTGCCTGCGTGTGCTGCTCGTCACACTCCTCCCCCATCTCTGACCTTAAACACCTCAAACAGCCACGGAAGCTGTCATAAATACAACATTGACCCGAATTTAAGACGGTCCATCTTTTTCGTGACCGTTTTTGAACTATATATATATATATATATATATATATATATATATATATATATATATATATATATATATATATATATATATATATATATATATATATATATATATATATATATATATATATATATATATATGTGTGTGTGTGTGTGTGTGTGTGCGTGTATATATATATACACACGTGTGTATATATATATATATATGTATGTATATATGTATGTATGTATATATATACATATTTGTATATATATATATATATATATATATATATATATATATATATATATATATATATATATATATATATATATATATATATATATATATATATATATATATATATATATATATATACAAACCCCGTTTACATATGAGTTGGGAAATTGTGTCAGATGTAAATATAAATGGAATACATCCATCCATCCATCCATTTTCTACCGCTTATTCCCTTCGGGGTCGCGGGGGTGCCGGAGCCTATCTCGGCTACAATCGGGCGGAAGGCAGGGTACACCCTGGACAAGTCGCCACCTCATCACAGGGCCAACACAGATACAATGATTTGCAAATCATTTTCAACCCATATTCAGTTGAATATGCTACAAAGACAACATATTTGATGTTCAAACTGATAAAAAAAATTTTTTTTGCAAATAATCATTAACTTTAGAATTTGATGCCAGCAACACGTGACAAAGAAGTTGGGAAAGGTGGCAATAAATACTTATAAAGTTGAGGAATGCTCATCAAACACTTATTTGGAACATCCCACAGGTGAACAGGCAAATTGGGAACAGGGTGCCATGATTGGGTATAAAAGTAGATTCCATGAAATGCTCAGTCATTCACAAACAAGGATGGGGCGAGGGTCACCACTTTGTCAACAAATGCGTGAGAAAATGGTTGAACAGTTTAAGAAAAACCTTTTTCAACCAGCTATTGCAAGGAATTTAGGGGTTTCACCATCTACGGTCCGTAATATTATCAAAGCGTTCAGAGAATCTGGATAAATCACTGCACGTAAGAAGCTAAGCCCGTGACCTTCGATCCCTCAGGCTGTACTGCATCAACAAGCGACATCAGTGTGTAAAGGATATCACCACATGGGCTCAGGAACACTTCAGAAACCCACTGTCAGTAACTACAGTTGGTCGCTACATCTGTAAGTGCAAGTTAAAACTCTCTTATGCAAGGCTAAAAGATGGACTGATACAAAGTGGAAAAGTGTTCTGTGGTCTGACGAGTCCACATTTCAAATTGTTTTTGGAAACTGTGGACGTCGTGTCCTCCGGACCAAAGAGAAAAAGAACCATCCGGATTGTTATAGGCGCAAAGTTGAAAAGCCAGCATCTGTGATGATATGGGGGTGTATTAGTGCCCAAGACATAGGTAACTTACACATCTGTGAAGGCGCCATTAATGCTGAAAGGTACATACAGGTTTTGGAGCAACATATGTTGCCATCTAAGCAACGTTACCATGGATGCCCCTGCTTATTTCAGCAAGACAATGCCAAGCCACGTGTTACATCAACATGGCTTCATTGTAAAAGAGTGCGGGTACTAGACTGGCCTGCCTGTAGTCCAGTGAATGAATTAAATATGAAATCTGTGCTGCAGTCTGCAGGTGTACCTAATGTTGTGGCCCTGCAGTCATTCACAACTCCTCCAACACGAACATTATTGTTTTTGCACTTTTTGGCTTCTTGTTAAATAACTTTTTTAAATAGATTAAATCTTGCACATGGAAAGTTTAAGTGTGGGCTTTAGTTGATATAACACTCCCGTCAGGGGGTGCATTCTACGGCGGCGGTGCATTCTCTACCACCAGGAGGCGGGATAACTGCGAGCCTCACACAGTGTGTCTTCGCAGCAGTTTTATGATTGCTCAGCACAAGAAATACTTACACACATACAGTTGTTGACAAAATACACTGTACATTATATACCTCAGCTAACTAAACTATGGAAATGTATAATATAGTTCATATAGCTATACGGTCTCACTGCACAGCAGGGCAGCAGTTAGCCGAGTCCGCAATCCATGTTGAGGCACAACGCAGTGACGTGCCTCAAATGTCTCTTCTCAGTATTTGATCGGCAAATGTGAAAATTCAGCGATTTTGAATAAAAATAATCTAAAACTGGTGAAGTTAAATGGAAAATAACTGTATAGTATAATCACTGGATACATATAACAATTTAATTTTTTTTTTTTCTTTTTAAATTTTTTTTCTTTCCATGATGGCACGTGAAGCCCCGCCTCACCTGCCTCCACTGACTGCACGTCACTGATACATACATATACACATACA
>NC_084731.1:45805681-45820681 GCF_033978785.1 Entelurus aequoreus | reverse complement strand
CATTATCAATTTTGGTGATGTAGAAAAGTTACAATCAAATCAAATAAGCTTCATGGCATGGCCTCTTAACTTCATGTGAGTGATTATGATTGACGATACCTGTTGACTTCTCTGAGCCCCTTTAAATAGGGCTCATGTGATGCAGTCATTAGACTCAGTTACAAACGCAACAATGGGAAAGTCAAAGGAACTCAGCACAGATCTGAAAAAACGAATCATTGACTTGAACAAGTCAGGAAAGTCTCAGAGCCATTTCAAAGCAGCTTAAGGTCCCAAGAGTAACTGTGCAGACAATTGTTCGTAAGTATAAAGTGCATGGAACAGTTTTGTCACTGCTACGATTAGGAAGAAAACGCAAGCTATCACCTGCTGCTGAGAGAAAATTGGTCAGGATGATCAAGAGTCAACCGAGAACCTCCAAAAAGCAGGTCTGCAATGAATTGGAAGCTGCTGGAACACAAGTGTCAGTGTCCACAGTCAACCGTGTTTTGCATCGCCATGGACTGAGAGGCTACCATGCAAGAAGAAGCCCTTGCTCCAGAAGCGACACCTTAAGGCTCGTCTAAGGTTGGCTGCTGATTACGTGGACAAAGATAAGACCTTTTGGAGGAAAGTTCTGTGGTCAGATGAAACAAAAATGTAGCTGTTTGGTCACAATACCCAGCAATATGTTTGGAGGAGAAAATGTGAGGCCTTTAATCCCATGCCTACCGTCAAGCATGGTGGTGGTAGTATTATGCTTTGGGCCTGTTTTGCTGCCAATGGAACTGGTGCTTTACAGAGAGTAAATAGGACAATGAAAAAGGAGGATTACCTCCAAATTCGGTAGGTTGGAGTTCAAATCCCAGCCGAGTCATACCAAAGACTATAAAAATGGGACCCGTTTCCTCCCTGCTTGGCACTCAGCATCAAGGGTTGGAGTTGGGGGTTAAATCACCAAAATGATTCCCGGGCGCGGCGCCGCTGCTGCTCACTGCTCCCCAAGGGGATGGGTCAAATGCAGAGGACAAATTTCACCACATCTAGTGTGTGTGTGACAATCATTGGTACTTTAATCTTAATCTTTAAAAATTCTTCAGGATAGCATAAATTCATAATTCCGGAGGTTGGGTCTTGGGCGCAGTTGGGTGTTCCAACAGGACAATGACCCCAAACACACGTCAAAAGTGGTAAAGGAATAGCTAAATCAGGCTAGAATTAAGCTTTTAGAATGGCCTTCCCAAACTCCTGACTTAACCGTGTGGACAATGCCGAAAAAACAAGTCCATGTCAGAAAACCAACTAATTTAGCTGAACTGCACCAATTTTGTCAAGAGGAGTGGTCAAAAATTCAACCAGAAGCTTGCCAGAAGCTTGTGGATGGCTACCAAAAGCACCTTATTGCAGTGAAACTTGCCAAGGGACATGTAACCAAATATTAACATTGCTGTATCTATACTTTTGACCCAGCAGATTTGGTCACATTTTCAGTAGACCCATAATACATTCATAAAAGAACCAAACTTCATGAATGTTTTATTGTGACAAACAAGTATGTGCTCCAATCACTCTATCACAAAAAAATAAGAGTTGTAGAAATTATTGGAAACTAAAGACAGCCATGACATTATGTTCTTTACAAGTGTATGTAAACTTTTGACCACGACTGCATATAGCAAAGCTATTGTGAATTATCATTGAGGTAGCGCATTTTGAGAAGCCGAGTCTGACTGTACTTAAGAGCCCCTTATTCATGCTTTGTTGGCATTGAAAGTTTTAACATTACCTACAGGAAAGTGCGGCTGAGTCCGCTCTGAGTGCTTGACTGCTTGTTTCCCGGCCAAGTGTTTTGAATCTGCAACCGGGCGTGACATCACGAGCAGCGAAGGTTTCGAAATATGGTGATGTTTGATTTCACGTGAATCGCAAACTCCGGTCGTCATCTATAAAAGTATCATCTATAAAAGTACCAAATTCAGTACCCGTCCCCAGTCTCAGGAGGTTAAACTGTGTGCTGTATCATACTGTCCAACAGGGTCTAACAATGTGTTGTTTTATAACAGGTGGAACATACCTGCCAACGTCAAACGACAACATTGAGCACACATGCTCTTCCTCTCTGAACCAGTGAGGAAATAATATGAGGGATGAGAGAAAAGCCACTTTTCGAAGGCTCTAAAACGCCAAGGTATCAGCTTACCTGCCTGCCGGGGTAACGGTTTCTTCTTCTAGAATCTTCCTGAATTATTTACTTGTGTTTGTGTGTGTGTGCGCGTGTGTGTGTGTGGTGCATTGCATTGAATTTGTTTGCACTCTTTTTTAAACAAGCTTATGTGGAACTCATGTAATATGAATCTCTACTGTTTTCCCTTCAACTAACTAACAGATGTACTGTATTAAGTAACACCTTAGCAGTAACCAAGGTGATGATTTACACAAAAATAGCTTAAAAACACACTAAAGATAGACTGACTTTGTGATTTATACACATCAGGTTGACAGGAACGTCTTTGAAAGACTCCTACTATGCAAAATTGAGTTTTTAATGCCATTCTCACTGTATTATGTCTCCATAAAGTCTTTTTATGAGCACCACGAGTGAGAAAAATCTATCACCTTCCTCACTTGCTTGCTCCACTTTTGAGAGAAGAGGCGATCAAGAGCTCACTTATTTAAGGAAAATCCTTCTTCGTCATGAACATACCCACCTATGACCCATGTTCTGGAAAGAGGTGCACCCTCCTGGAATTCATGCTCCCCATGCATCATGTGCATGTGTATGAATACAAGGAATGCGTATTGCGCATCACAGAGTGTGCATCCATTGTTAGTATGACTTTGAAGCTGCGCCGTTTGATGGACTGTGGGCCCATTACGGCTATACCGTAGTCAGAGATACAAGTATTAGTATGGTGTGTGTCTAAGGACCGCAAAATGGCACCCCTTAGCAGACATATTACTGCCGTTTTGTTTCACAATATTATGCAAAACCAACTTTTCTTACCTTCTAGTACCTGGTGATGTGTATTTGAGATCTGCATAAGTCCTGAAAATGTGCGCAGGTCCGCCACTGTAGTCCATGCCGATGCCGTAGTCGATAAGCTTCTTCTTTTTCACTATCTTCTTGTTATGGGGCATTCACCCTCCGCTCTTGCCATTTCTAATATAAAGTAGCGTAAAGTTCTAACTTATATCTCGCTAAGGAAGCGCTAAAAACTACCAGTGGAGTGGGTTTACATAATTCACCCACGGAACTTTAGTTATTAGAGAGTTCCGTTTGGACGGTTTTTCACGGGACACATTTCCGAAAATGTTGCACTAGTGAGCCACGGATGGGAAGATAGTACTCTGTTATTGATTTAATTAAAGTCTGAATGCCAATAAACAGTTAGCTCCATCTTTTGACACTTCTTCCACTCCCGTCCTTGCACACTACACCAGTACAACAAAGATGACTGGGAGAAGACACTGCAGAAGGTGAGCCATGTAAATATGACCGCCCACAAAACGGCGCATCCTGTCAGAAAGCGACTTGAAGATGATCTGTAAAACATAATCTATGCAACATTTTGACCAAAGAACCACCATTATATGTTATGTAGACCACAAGGAAGTGTTTAACATTTAGAAAAATATCATAATATGACCCCTATTATGCGCCTTATAATCCGGTGCGCCTTTTGTATTAAAAAAAAGACCTGAATAGACCCGTTCATCGGCAGTGCGCTTTATAATCCTGTGCGGCCTATGGTCCAGAAAATACGGTACTCATGTGAAAATGCAGTGGACACACCAAGATGTACCAGGTGATGGTGTTAAAAGTAAAGTTTGATCCTCTCATGGTTGCTATCCAGGCTATTGCTTGTATTCTGACACATGACTTCTTCCCGGAAGTGAAAACCAGTGGTGGTCAACCAAACCAAGATGGCTGTTTAAAAGCAAGCAGCGCGCAAACTATCAGAGTACAAAAGAGGCTTAAATCTTTCTGCAAAATGCAGATACAAGCAAAATATATACGGTAACTATGCAATGAAATAGATTCCTGCACATAATCAAAAAAATATTTGTTGAGTGACACCAAGGAATATGCGTCGGTCGTGTTCTCAGACATATGGAACTATTGTGCTCCAGATGCTATTCTACAAGACAAAACAAATGCAAACTTGGAAAAGCATGGAGGTCTACAACTTCTTTGTGTGTGACTGGGTCAAGGAAAATGCTATCAAGACACTCCCAGATAAATATGCATCCTTTTTGCTCGGGTAAAGTTGCATTTCATGATTTAACTTTGCATCTACTGATGTTTGTTGCTGTTCCACGCGCCGTTCATGAGTAGCATGTTTTCCCCGTCTTTATCAAAATATAACTGTAGATGTCAACGTTGTGTATGTGCTGAAAGCTTCATTTATGGTTGTTGACTTTGGTAAAAGCTTAACTCTTTTAGGTTTTGCTGACATTTGCTTTATTTTATTTAGACTCTCCGTAGACTCTCCGAGTGGGTGCTTTTTGAAACACTCGTAGCAAACATGTATTTAAGAAATACGAATAGTATCAAGATAATACTTAAATGGGAAATAATAACTGGGAAAAGCATATCAAACAAACCTTCTCGTTGTTTCGTAAAATCTTGCACTCTTCCTCCCTTTTTGATTACCTCTCGAGGAACTCCGAAGAAACATTTATCCTTTTTGCGATTTGAATGATTCCTAAAGCCAAAAACAACTCAAGCATAGGTCATTTTTTCTTCGAGAAAGGCTAAATGGCACCTAGTACCCTTTGAAAACAGAGCTAGCTTAAATACCACGCATATTCAATGGGCGGGACGTCAGTAACATGGCTATTCATCATCTCTTGATTAGCTCACTAACCCGACTTCCTTGGCTTTGCTTGTAAGCTGGAAATGAGACAAATCTTACCAAATCGTTTTTTTTACCTGAATGGATCATGAAAACCATTGCGGCAGTTAATTAGGTCGTACGTTCGCACCATGTTTTGAACTTGCTAAAGAAAATAACACAATCTTAGGACAGAGTCTTGCATTCAGCCATGTAAATAAATTATTCAGACGCCAGCAAGAACCACAATACATTGCGTTTCCATGTGACACTTTCGAGCCGTATTGGCTAACCTAGCATGATGTTAAAATGTGAGTGTAATGTTAGCACTTTAGCTCCCATAGCCTAGCATTTGTGTCCTACTCCTTAATGTTAAGTTGTTGTATGTGATATATAGCTCTATTAAGTCAAATAGATGTATACAAAACACAAATATATGTAAAAAGTGGATGAAGTCAAAAATAACACTTCTTGGAAACACACACGCTTGTTACGGCAGGGTCGCATGTTAATGCACGGATCGTTTCCCCGAGATGCAGACGGAACTCCGGAGGCAGCATGCAGGTAGGACAATGATTTATTCTCCATATATCAGTCATGAACACAAACACAAGAATAAACAGAAAAGTGTGCCGATAGCATGGGAAGCTATGGCTAAGGCAGGAATAAATAGCTCTCTGATTAGTGCCCGGGAGCAGGTGAGCGTCCCGAACACTAATCAGAGGCAGGTGAAAATCATCAGCACCCATGGCAATTAAGAAACACAAACTCAGGGGTGCTGAAAACAGAACTAAGGGAGTCAAACTAAAATAAAACATGATCCGGGCAACGGATCATGACAACGCTGTTAGCTCATTCGCATTAAAGCGACAGACACACAAAGGAGGGCTTACTAAAAACACTTTTTAAACTGCTAGATTTTAGACAACACACTTCTTATACGGTATTGACCTTTGACACTTATTTAAATGGGTTGTAATGTAATGTAATAGCATACTTGCCAACCCTCCCGTTTTTAGCGGGAGAATCCCGGTATTCAGCGCCTCTCCCGACAACCTCCAGGCAGAGATTCTCTCCCGACAAACTCCCGGTATTCAGCCGGAGCTGGAGGCCACGCCCCCTCCAGCTCAATGCGGACCTGAGACTGAGTGGGGACAGCCTGTTCTCACGTCCGCTTTCCCACAATATAAACAGCTTGCCTGCCCAATGACGTCATAGAACAGACTTCTCCATTGAACACGGTGCCCGAAATGATATACTCATCATGAACGGAGAAGTTAAACAGGACAATACTGCCATCTAATGGATAGCCACCGGAACACTGAAATTCAAGTATTTTTTTTTTTTTTCCTATGTAAATAAAATATATATATATATATATATATATATATATATATATATATATATATATATATATATATATATATATATATATATATATATATATATATATATATATGTATATATATATATATATATATATATATATATATATATATATATATATATATATATATATATATATATATAGCTAGAATTCACTGAAAGTCAAGTATTTCATACATACATATATATATATACATATATGTATATATATATATATATATATATATATATATATATATATATATATATATATATATATATATATATATATATATATATATATATATATATATATATATATATATATATGAAATACTCGAGTTGGTGAATTCTAGCTGTAAATAACCACGCCCCCAACCACGCCCCCCGCCAGGAAAAGCCCGCGATTCCCGAATAGGCTGAACAGTTTGAAGTTGGAACGATTTGAATCGTGTGAAAAATTTGGAAAATAGAGCGCACCAAAATGTGGGGAAAAACAAGAAGTTGAATAAATAGATGCATTTTGGTGTAGAAAACCATCTGTGTGAATGCTTTGGAGAATTCACACAATATAAATGATAATATGAGGTGGTTTTGAATGTGTGTTACATAGTGGTCGGCAACCTAGAGAAGCTGAAAGAGAAGAAGACATTGATCCCTGTGTTTGCAATATTAAATACAGTGGAAGATGCTGGCAAGATTTAAAAATCATACTTTCTTGGACCCCTCTTTCTCTTTATGATAATGGTTGAAGCAAGAATGGTAGAAACACTTTAAAAAAAATGTGTTAGATGTTTTTTTAACTCTGCGGTTGCTTTCCCCTATTGATGCTCTCCAATAACTGTAGTGTGAGGATTATAGCGCATTGCAGCTCTTTTCACTTGAAACTGGCTAAAAACACAGGCAGAGGGTGCAGAGGCCCCCGGGGAATGTAGATCTCATTTGGCTCGGTGCAGCCGTGTCACCATAAACACCTTTTTGTGTCTGCCTTTCTGCTCTAAAACAACGTCACATTCCATACGCCTATAGTAGAGGTAGTAGTTATTAGTTATACTCCACTTTGCCTCCTGCTTGTGTTCTTCTGATAAAGGAATTGTGAAGTGTTGGCTTGATTAAAAATGTGCCATGTGTTGGAGTTTAAACATTCGATTCTCAGTTAACAGCCGTGCAATTTCTCTGTAAATGAGCATATCCCACTCTTCTTCTCTCTCTGCAAGAATAAATCCATATTAGGGCGTACACACAAGTGTTTTTAGCTGTTTCGCCTCCGCCCAACACAGCGGAGGACTTCCAATTAGGGCAGTATAGCTCGGTTGGTAGAGTGGCCGTGCCAGCAACTTGAGGGTTCCAGGTTCGATCCCAGCTTCCGTCATCCTAGTCACTGCCGTTGTGTCCTTGGGCAAGACACTTTACCCACCTGCTCCCAGTGCCACCCACACTGGTTTAAATGTAACTTAGATATTGGGTTTCACTATGTAAAGCGCTTTGAGTCACTAGAGAAAAGCGCTGCATAAATATAATTCACTTCACTTCACTTCACAATTGCGCATTGAAATACTAAATTAAACAATAATACAGAAGAAAAACAACATAAAACAAAAATGTATCTGTTTATACTAATAATAATAATACAACCAGTGTTGGGACTAACGCGTTAAAGTGACGCGTTATTGTAACGCCGTTATTGTAACGCCGTTATTGTAACGCCGTTATTTTCGGCGGTAACGAGTAGTCTAACGCATTATTTTTTATATTCAGTAACTCAGTTACCGTTACTACATGATGCGTTACTGCGTTATTTTACGTTATTTTTTATATAGTATCGGCTAGATACTGAGAAGATCTGAGTGTGTTTTATTGGAGAACTGCAGTGTCGTCCTTCTGATTCTTTCTGTGTCACAAGAGGCGCGCCACGCGCTGTGTGTGTGTGTGTGTGTGTGTGTGTGTGTGTGTGGGTGGGTGGGGGGTGGGGGGGGGCGTGTCTGTGTTTACTAACAAGACATCATGGCGGAGCCGAAGCCAAGTTTCTTAACATGGAGATTTTCTCACTACTTTTCTTTTGTCGAGCACAAAGAAAATAACATTTTAGTTAAATGTAAGTTGTGTCTTGGATCAAGGATCCTATCTACTGCACAAAACAGCAATTCAAATCTGCTGTAACAGCTACAAAAGCAACATGCTTCGACAAAGCTAGTAAAGAGAGACACACTTCACCTAAGGATTTTAACGGAGGGACTGGTAGCCAGGACAACATTGATAGAGCCATTGCAGCGTATGTGCTAGAAGACATGCAGGCTATTTCTACAGTGGAGTCACCCGATTTCAGGCAGATAATTAGCATGATAGCGGGCGTCAAATGGCTAAAGAAGACTATCCAAACTCTGCCTCTGCTCATCATTCATCACTGAAGGTACACACACTCTGTCAATTCTCTTATATACTATTTCATTCTAGACTTCTTGAGAGTTTGATTATCACATCACTCTAAATGCATAGACAATAAAGTTCACAAACATAAAGAGGGATCCTAGTGGGCCAGGCCAATATTTCCTTTTCTCTAAACTAAAACTGGGGAAATGCGTAGTGTTCTGGGCTTCACTGAAGACATGATTTTATTTCACAATTCTTTGAGAGAAAAAAACACCTGGTTAGGCGTGTGTATAGCAGTATGTGTGCTGTATATAGTGACATGACATATAATCATGTCATGTGTGCCTTCCTTGGGTGAAGCCAGGTTTACAGCTATGTTGTGACATGTTGTTATTATGCGGTTTGTTACTTATGTATGTTATGTTGCAGCTATTTAAAATAGTTTTGTCAATTTGTTCTGGCCCAAAATAAATTGGCCCTTTGAAACATATCTTTATCTTTGTGTGTTGTATGTAGACCACATTGCTTAGCAGAGTTCAGTGATGCAAATGCATGTCAAGTTTATCAACAGATTGTATTATTCTCCAGTGCAATAACAGCAGTGAAATGAAGGCTAAAAGGGCATTAATGGGAGCCTTAAAAAAAAAGAAGTAACTAAATAGTTACTTTTCACAGTAACACATTATTTTTTGGTGTAAGTAACTGAGTTAGTAAGAGTTACTTTTGAAATAAAGTAACTAGTAACTGTAACTAGTTACTGGTTTTCAGTAACTAACCCAACACTGAATACCATCCATCCATCCATCCATCTTCTTCCGCTTATCCGAGGTCGGGTCGTGGGGGCAGCAGCCTAAGCAGGGAAGCCCAGACTTCCCTCTCCCCAGCCACTTCGTCCAGCTCTTCCCGGGGGATCCCGAGGCGTTCCCAGGCCAGCCGGGAGACATAGTCTTCCCAACGTGTCCTGGGTCTTCAATGTGGCCTCCTACCGGTCGGACGTGCCCTAAACACCTCCCTAGGGAGGCGTTCGGGTGGCATCCTGACCAGATGCCCGAACCACCTCATCTGGCTCCTCTCGATGTGGAGGAGCAGCGGCTTTACTTTGAGCTCCCCCCGGATGGCAGAGCTTCTCACCTTATCTCTAAGGGAGAGCCCCGCCACCCGGCGGAGGAAGCTCATTTCGGCCGCTTGTACCCGTGATCTTGTCCTTTCGGTCATAACCCAAAGCTCATGACCATAGGTGAGGATGGGAACGTAGATCGACCGGTAAATTGAGAGCTTTGCCTTACAGCTCAGCTCCTTCTTCACCACAACGGATCGATACAGCGTCCGCATTACAGAAGACGCGGCACTGATCCGCCTGTCGATCTCACGATCCACTCTTCCCTCACTCGTGAACAAGACTCCGAGGTACTTGAACTCCTCCACTTAGGGCAAGATCTCCTCCCCAAACCGGAGATGGCACTCCACGCTTTTCCGGGCGAGAACCATGGACTCGGACTTGGAGGTGCTGATTCTCATGCCAGTCGCTTCACACTCAGCTGCAAACCGATCCAGCGAGAGCTGAAGATCCTGGCCAGATGAAGCCATCAGGACCACATCATTGTGGGTGGCGTGGCGAAGTTGGTAGAGTTGCCGTGCCAGCAATCGGAGGGTTGCTGGTTACTGGGGTTCAATCCCCACCTTCTACCATCCTAGTCACGTCCGTTGTGTCCTTGGGCAAGACACTTCACCCTTGCTCCTGATGGCTGCTGGTTAGCGCCTTGCATGGCAGCTCCCGCCATCAGTGTGTGAATGTGTGTGTGAATGGGTGAATGTGGAAATACTGTCAAAGCGCTTTGAGTACCTTGAAGGTAGAAAAGCGCTATACAAGTATAACCCATTTATTTATTTATTTATTTATTTATCTTCAAAAAGCAGAGACCTAATCCTGCAGCCATCAAACCGGATCCTCTCAACGCCTTGACTGCGCCTAGAAATTCTGTCCATAAAAGTTATGAACAGAATCGGTGACAAAGGGCAGCCTTGGCGGAGTCCAACCCTCACTGGAAACGTGTCCGACTTACTGCCGGCAATGCGGAACAAGCTCTGACACTGATCATAGGCAAGGCAAGGCAAGGCAACTTTATTTGTATAGCGCTTTTCATACACAAGGCAGACTCAAAGTGCTTCACAGACAACAAAGTGAAATGAAAGAAAATAAAAGCAAAATCAAAATGCAGACAATAAAAATAAAAACAGTGCAGACGTTAAAAGTTAAAAGATTAAAAGATTAAAAGATTTAGCTGAAAGCTAAGGTGAACATAAAAGTCTTCAGTCTAGTTTTAAAAGTAGTCAGAGTTGGGGAAAGTCTGACATCTTCAGGAAGTTTATTCCAGCTATTTGTTGCATAGTGACTGAATGATGCTCTCCCTTGATTTGAGTTTACTCTTGGAACCGCTAACAGATTGGTCTCAGAAGATCTTAGTGATCTAGAGGGCTTATATAGTTGGAGCATATCAGTAATATACTTCGGCCTTAGACCATGTAGTGATTTATATGTGAGCAGGAGGATTTTGAAATCAATTCTCTGATGTACAGGGAGCCAATGTAAGGATTTAAGAATTGGTGTAATGTGCTCACATTTTTTGGTCTTTGTTAGAACTCTAGCAGCAGCGTTCTGAACAAGCTGTAGCTGCCTGACAGTTTTTTTGGGAAGACCTGCAAGGAGACCATTACAATAGTCTAGCCTACTGGTAATAAAGGCATGTACAAGTTTTTCAAAGTCTTGAGCTGACATGAGCCCTCTAAGTCTTTTTACATTTTTGAGGTGATAGTAGGCCGATTTTGTTACTGATTTGATGTGACTGTCGAAATGTAAATCAGAATCTAAAATAACCCCAAGATTTCTGGCTTTATTTGAGGTTTTCAGGGACAGTGATTGAAGGTGTTGGATGACTTTAAACCTTTCTTTTTTAGCACCAAAAACAATTATCTAGGTTTTATCTTCATTTAGTTGTAGGAAATTTTGGCACATCCAGTGTTTGACTTGCTCAATGCACTGGCACAGAAGATCTATGGGGCGATAGTCATTTGGTGATAGCGCTACATAGATTTGGGTGTCATCGGCATAGCAATGATGGTCAATGTTATTATTTTGCATGATTTGTCCTAGTGGGAGCATATAGATGTTAAATAAAGTCGGCCCCAAGATTGAACCTTGGGGGACTCCACACGTTACGTTGGTTGGTTCTGATACAAAGTCACCAATGGAAACAAAATAGTTCCTATCTTGTAGATATGACTTGAATACAGGGAGCGGACCGCCACAATCAGACAGTCCGATACCCCATACTCTCTGAGCACTCCCCACAGGACTTCCCGAGAGACACGGTCGAATGCCTTCTCCAAGTCCACAAAGCACATATAGACTGGTTGGGCAAACTCCCATGCACCCTCAAGGACCCTGCCGAGAGTATAGAGCTGGTCCACAGTTCCACGACCAGGACGAAAACCACACTGTTCCTCCTGAATCCGAGGTTCGACTATCCGGCGTAGCCTCCTCTCCAGTACACCTGAATAGACCTTACCGGGAAGGCTGAGGAGTGTGATCCCCCGATAGTTAGAACACACCCTCCGGTTCCCCTTTTTAAAGAGAGGAACCACCACCCCGGTCTGCCAATCCAGAGGTACCGCCCCCGATGTCCACACGATGCTGCAGAGTCTTGTCAACCAAGACAGTCCCACAGCATCCAGAGCCTTAAGGAACTCCGGGCGGATCTCATCTACCCCCGGGGCCTTGCCACTGAGGAGCTTTTTAACTACCTCAGCAACCTCAACCCCAGAAATAGGAGAGCCCACCACAGATTCCCCAGGCACTGCTTCCTCATAGGAAGACGTGTTGGTGGGATTGAGGAGGTCTTCGAAGTATTCCCTCCACCGATCCACAACATCCGCAGTCGAGGTCAACAGAACACCATCCTCACCATACACAGTGTTGATAGTGCACTGCTTCCACTTCCTGAGGCGGCGGATGGTGGTCCAGAATCGCTTCGAAGCCGTCCGGAAGTCGTTTTCCATGGCTTCCCCGAACTTCTCCCATGTCCGAGTTTTTGCCTCCGCGACCGCTGAAGCCGCACACCGCTTGGCCTGTCGGTACCTGTCCGCTGCCTCAGGAGTCCTATGAGCCAAAAGAACCCAATAGGACTCCTTCTTCAGCTTGACGGCATCCCTCACCGCCGGTGTCCACCAACGGGTTCTAGGATTATCGCCACGACAGGCACCAACTACCTTGCGGCCACAGCTCCAATCATCCGCCTCGACAATAGAGGTGCGGAACATGGTCCACTCGGACTCAATGTCCAGCACCTCCCTCGTGACATGTTCAATGTTCTTCCGGAGATGGGAATTGAAACTCTCTCTGACAGGAGACTCTGCCAGACGTTCCCAGCAAACCCTCACAATGCGTTTGGGCCTGCCAGGTCTGTCCGGCATCCTCCCCCACCATCGCAGCCAACTCACCACCAGGTGGTGATCGGTAGAAAGCTCCGCCCCTCTCTTCACCCGAGTGTCCAAAACATGAGGCCGCAAATCCCCCAGTAGATCGAGGGAATCGGGGGAGCACCCTCAAGTACTCCCTCGAGTGAATCCAAAAAGGGTGGGTACTCTGAGCTGCTGTTTGGCGCGTACTGTAAACAACAGTCAGTACCTGTCCCCCGACCCGAAGGCGGAGGGAAGCTACCCTCTCGTCCACTGGGTTGAACTCCAACATGCAGGCTCTGAGCCGGGGAGCAACAAGAATTGCCACCCCAGCCCGTCGCCTCTCACTGCTGGCAACGCCAGAGTGGAAGAGAGTCTAGCCCCTCTTGAGAGTACTGGTTCCAGAGCCCTTGCTGTGCGTCGAAGTGAGTCCGACTATATGTAGCCAGAACTTCTCCACCTCGCGCACTAGCTCAGGCTCCTTCCCCCCCAGCGAGGTGACGTTCCACGTCCCAAGAGCTAGCTTCTATAGCCGAGGATCGAACCGCCAAGTGCCCTGCCTTCGGCTTCCGCCCAGCTCACATTGCACCCGACCTCTATGGGGGACCCATGTTGCCTCTTTGGGCTGTGCCCGGCCGGGCCCCATGGGGACAGGCCCGGCCACCAGGCGCTTGCCATCGTGCCCAACTCCGGGCCTGGCTCCAGAGGGGGGCCCCGGTGACCCGCGTCCGGGCGAGGGAAATCTGAGTCTCGGTTCTTGTATTTCCATAGAAGTCTTTGAGCTGCTCTTTGTCTGATCCCTCACCTAGGACCTGTTTGTCTTGGGAGACCCTACCAGGGGGCATGGAAGCCCCCGGACAACATAGCTCCTAGGATCATTGGGACACGCAAACACATTTTCACAGTAACACATTACTTTTTGGTGTAAGTAACTGAGTTAGTAACTCAGTTACTTTTGAAATAAAGTAACTAGTAACTGTAACTAGTTACTGGTTTTCAGTAACTAACCCAACACTGAATACAACTAACAAAATTATTTGTCACCTAAATAATCTCTTTTTTCTTACCCCTTTTCGGACTGCGTCATTAACGTGATGTTCCTCAATATAACTTGGTTAGCATGTCCAAAACAAACAAACCATACCTATATATGGTAAATATAAATATTTTTATTTGAAAAAAAGTGCTTTGATTGGCAAATTACCTGTTGGCAGTTTCCTTTTTTTATTTTTAAATGTATACTGTTAAGCAAAAACTAAGCGGTTTAGTTTTGTATTTTGTTCTTTAACCAGTGTTTACCATATATTCATTTATTTGTGGCGGCACGCACATATACATTCGGACTGCCACAAATAGCTACCTATTGGCCCTTGCTCGACAATTCACAGACAGTCCTGTTATAATTTGTGTTTATAACGAGCAAGGGCAGACAACTAGCACACAATCTATTTGTAGCGATCCAAATGTATTTGTGAGGGTCGCCACAGATACATTTTGGGCTACCTCCTGGCCCTTGCTCATTACCACATTACAATGGGACTGTCTGTAAATTGTCCTTCCAACTCTGTAAAGTAGATGGCATCATAACTTTGTTCTTAAAGGCCTACTGAAATGAGATTTTCTTATTTAAACGGGGATAGCAGATCTATTCTATGTGTCATACTTGATCATTTCGCGATATTGACATATTTTTGCTGAAAGGATTTAGTAGAGAACATCGACGATAAAGTTCGTAACTTTTGGTCGCTGATAAAAAAGCCTTGCCTGTACCGGAAGTAGTGTGACGTCACAGGTTGTGGAGCTCCTCACATCTGCACATTGTTTACAATCATGGCCACAAGCAGCGAGAGCGATTCGGACCGAGAAAGCGACGATTTCCCCATTAATTTGAGCGAGGATGAAAGATTCGTGGATGAGGAAAGTGAGAGTGAAGGACTAGAGGGCAGTGGAAGCGATTCAGATAGGGAAGATGCTGTGAGAGGCGGGTCGGACCTGA